>NW_027187241.1:1518476-1532001 GCF_028583685.1 Petaurus breviceps papuanus
TATATATATATATATATATATATATATATATATATATATATATATATCGGATGATATACGGGCATATGAATACATGTGTGAATGTGTGTATATATGCTTACAAGTATACATAGATAGAGGGCACAGGACCTACTTAATAGTAAGGGATGATATTTAAAAGGTGAAATTAAGAGGTGAGAGAGGAATATAATGAGAGGAGATGGAGAGAGACAGAATGGGGTAAACTATCTCATAAAGAAGAGGCAAGGGTAAAGGATTACAATGGAGGGGAAAAATAGGAAGGCAAAAGGGAATGGGTCAACTTTATTCTCACTGAATTTGGCTTGGGGAGGGAATGAAATACATGCTAAATAGGGTATCTCACCCTACAGGAGAGTAGGGGAAAGGTGATGAGAGGGGGGATGATGGAAGGGAGGGCAGGCTGGGGAGGGGAGGGAAGTTGGAAGCACTCACTTTTGAAAAGGGACAGGATCAAAGTAGAGAATAGAACAAGTGGGTGGTGGGAGAGGAGGGAGGGAAATATAGTCAGTCTTTTACAATATATCTACTATGTTAATGTTTTGCATTAGCTACACATGTACAATTTATACTGAACTGCTTATCTTCCCAATAAGAGTAGGTGACAAGGGAGGAAGGGAATGAATCTGGAAATCAAAGTTTTAAAACCAAATGTTTAAAATTATATATACATATATCCTATTATTAATACTATCTTACATGTAATTGGGAAAGAAGATATACAGACACTGGGGCATAGAGATCCACCATGCCCTACTGGAAAAGTCTAAGGGGGTATGGGAGAAGATATGGGAGAGAGCAGATTGGAGGAGGGGATATCCTGTGGGACTGCTATTCTGGGTGGTGGGTAGGAGAAAAACGGGGAGAAAATTTGTAACTCAAAATCTGGTGGAAATTAATGATGTAAATCAGAAGTTAATAAAGCATTTGAAAAATGAAAAAAAAAATAACAATGTTTTTCTTAGCATTAAAGAGTTGGGGGGAAAGAGAATGCCCAGATTGAAAGTGCAGTGAATAGAGCATCAGCCCTGGAGTCAGGAGGACTTGAATTCAAATCCAGTCTCAGATACTTATGATACACTTACTACCTGTGTGACCTTGGGCAAGTCACTTAACCCCAATTGCCCTGCCTTCCCCCCTCCAAAAAGTAAAAAAAAAAGAAGAAAAAGAACTGAAAAAAATTATCATATATGAATATAATGGAATATTATAATAATGAAAGAAATTATATTAAAAAATTCAGAGAATCTTTGGAAGACTTGTATGAACAGTTGCAAAGCAAAGTAAGGAGTATAATTTGTATGGTGAAAGCAATAATTCAAAGGGTAAAGGTATTGAAAGTCTTGAGAATTCTGATCACTTCAATCACAGCTATAGAGAATTGATGGTGAAGCATGGCAGAAAGAGGCAGTGGACTATAGGTATCAAATGAGGTCTACATTTTCAAGACATGGCCACTATACTGATATGTAGTACTAGACTATGCCTACAAAAGAAGGTTCTATTTAGGAGGTGAGGAGTCACTGTGAGATGAATATGATATATTTTTTTAAAAGCCTCAATAAAACATTACCTATTCAAGAATTTCCACTATACCTTATCATTGGTCTCCCAGCCTTTGCTTAAAGACCTCTAGAGAGAGGAGTCCATTACTTCCTGAAGCATCCAATTTCATTTTTTTGGATTGCTCTAATTGTTAGAAAGGAGTGTGTGTGTGTGTGTGTGTGTGTGTGTGTGTGTGTGTGTGAGAGAGAGAGAGAGAGAGAGAGAGAGAGAGAGAGAGAGAGAGAGACACAAAGACAGACAGAGACAGAGACAGGGACAGAGAAACAGAGAGACAGAGACAGAAAATTGGGGACAAGGGACAAAGTGAAGATCTTCAAATTAATAAGGGGGATTCCAAACCATGAAACCAAAGTAGATATAGTCTTGGAGCCATTTAGGGTAGTCATACTCATAACTAAGAACAAAAGAAGCAGATTGTGCATCAACCTGGTCAACCAAATGCATAGCGAGAGCTAAGGTTTTTAGTTGTTTTTTTTTTAAGAAATGTATAGAATTTATTGTATGCTTTAAAAAAAATCAAGCAGGATGAAATGGAGGTTCCCAGTTTTGTCTACAATCCTTTTTTTTTGTGCTGTGCTATGCATAAAGAAATGTTCACTTTTTGCTATTTAAGTTCAAAATATTTTTAAAAAGAAAAAAAAGTGATCCCTCCAGTGAGTTTTCTTAAAGGAAACTAAAGCTTTTTCCCACTGAATATTTAAAACATTTAAAACACATCTTTTGTTAATATATCTATTTTTAAATTAAATTTTATTTTTTAATCAGCAAGAATCCTCCTCTCCCTTCCACTCCACACCCAATTAAGAAAGAAAAAGAAAACATATATTGCAAACATGAATAGTCGATCAAAATGCATTTCTGCATTGGTCATGTCCACAAAATGTTTCATTCTGCACTCTGAGTCTTTCACCTCTCTACCAGGAGGTAGGTAGGTGGTATTCTTCATCATGAATGGAATGGCGGTTAATCATCATGCTGATCTTTATTATATTATTGTCATTGTATAAATTATTCTCCCATTCCACTCATCTCATTCTGCAAGTCTGTGCTAAGTACTCTACAAATATTAAATCATTTGATCCTCACAGTAACCCTGGGAGGTAGGTGCTATTATGATCTCCATTTTATAATTAAGGAAACTGAGGCAAACAGAGGTTAAGTGATTTGTCCTCAGTAACACCACTAGCAAATGTCTGAGGAAGGATTTGAACTCAGGTCTTTCTGACCACCAGCCCTTCTGACTACAGGCCCAGAATTCTATCCATTGTGCCACTTGGTATATTTGGGAGCACTGAAAGTTCATAGGTCCCCAAGCTGAGTTGTCTCTGAGATCTTGGAATAACACATCATTCAGTACTCCACAAAAGCAAGAGCAGGACCAGTCCAGGCATACAAGATTTCCCAAGATTCTCTGCAACCATTTCTTATAGCTCAATAGTATTCCATCACATTTATATACTTAACTTATTCAGTCATTTCCCAGTAGGTAGGAACCCACCTCATTTTCTGATTTTTTTGCTACCACAAAAAAGTGCTACCATAAATATTTTTGTACAATCTTAGAGTTTGTTTTACTTAGGACACATCTCTCCTTTAATCTAACCTCCTCCTTCTTATTTCCCCCCTCTCCTTTTTCTCCTTTCACTCCTGTTTCCCTATTTATTTAAATTTATTTCTGCATCCATCTCTGTGTGTGTATTCTTCCCTCTTTTGACTAATTCAGATGAAAATGCAATTCAAGTGTCACCTGATCCCCCCACACCTTCCTCCTTATTTGCATAGATTTCTACTTGCACACCTTAATTATGTGAGATAATTTCCCCTAACCTTTCTTTCCTCTTCCCCTCCATTTTCATTCTTTTAAAAAGACATAGAAGAGTTACTCCCAGGCTTTCTCTCTAATTAGACGGCCTCTAGGATCCCTGCCAATAGTAGTGTTTAGAGAAGACACATGTATCATCTCCCCATATTAGGAAGTAAACAATTTATCCTTGTTTTGAAACCTCTCTTATTAATCTGGAGATCTTCACTTTGTCTCTTGTCCCCAGTTTCTCTCTCTCTCTCTCTCTCTCTCTCTCTCTCTCTCTCTCTCTCTCTCTCTCTCTCTCTCTCTCTCTCTCTCTCTCTTTCTCTCTCTCCCTTCCCCATATTAGGAAGTAAACAATTTATCCTAAATATTTCATTCATATTTTCCTTTTTATGTTTCTCTTTACTTCTATGTTTGTACTTCAAAGTTTCTACAAAGCTCTGGTGTTTTCATCAGAACTACTTGGAAGTACATTGGTGAGTTAATAAACTTTATTAAGTCCTTAGTATTTGTCAGTCACTGTACTAAGTACTGGGGATAAAGAAAAGGCAAAAGATAGTCCCTTCCCTCAAGGAACTTAATCTAATGTTTACATGTAAACAACCATGTACAAACAAGCTATATGCAGAATAAATAGGAAATAATTAACAGAAGGAAGGCACTTGAATTAAGAGAGGTTGGGAAAGGCTACTTGTAGAAGATGGGATTTCAGTTGAGACTTGAAGGAAACCAGGAAATTCAGGAGGAAGAGATAAGGAGAGAGAGAATTCTGGGCATGGTAGACAACTAGTACAAATGCCCAGAGTGGGGAGATGGATTGTCTTGTGTGAGGAACAGTACAAGTCTTCTATTTCATTAAAGGTCTATTTATTCCCGCTGTAGGATTATACAGTTTTTCTGGGTAAGTTATTTTTAGTTATAAATCTATACTCTTTGCCTTCTGGAATATCATATTCCAAGCTCTCTGGTTCTTAAAAGTTATGGTTGCTAAATTATGTGTGATCCTGACTGGCTCCTCAATATTTGAATTTTCTTTCAGACTGCTTGAAATATTTTTTCTTTTACCTGGAAACTTTAGGTTTTGGCGGTAATGTTCCTGGAAGTTTTCATTTTGGAATTTCTTGCAGGAGGTGACTGTTGGATTATTTCTGTTTCTGGACCGCATAAGAGATCTGGCCAATTTTATATTAAAATTTCCTCTTTTTTATTATGGCTTTTTGGTACTCCAATGATTCTTAAATTACCTCTTCACAATCCATTTTTGAAGTTAGTTGTTTTTGCTATGAGATACCTTACATTTTCTTCTAGTTTTTCCATCTTTGGACTGTGTTTTAATATTCTTTTCCATCTCGGAGTAAAAAGCTTCTATTTGGTCCTTTCTAAATTTCAGAGAGTTTGTTGCTTAAGCAAGGTTCTGTAGTTCTTATGATAAGTTATTAATTCCTTTTCCACATCTTTATTCCATAATTTTCATTTATTTTCCAGTTATTTTTCTTTGATTTCATTTATAAAATCTTTTAAACTCCTTTTAAAAAACTCTTGTTTGGGGGCAGCTAGGTGGTGCAATGAACAGAACACTGGCCCTGGAATCAGGAGGACCTGAGTTCAAATCCAGCCTCAGACACTTATACACTTACTAGCTGTGTGACCTTGGGCAAGTCACTTAACCCCAACTGCCCTGCCTTCCCCCCTCCAAAAAGACAAAAAATAATTTTAAAAACCTTATTTCATCTCTTTCAGGAATAATATTTGAAGTTATGTCAAAGATGTTTTTTTCTTAGGGGGTTTGCTTGTAATTATTTTAGTCATTCTCTTTTTCTAGGTTTGTCTCTTAGCCTCAGACACTTACTATCTCTGTGACCCTGAGTATCCCTATTACCATAATAGCACTTAATGGTGGAATTCTTTTACCCCCTCATTCTTCTAGTTTACTTCCTGACTTCCAACTTTATGTTGGATCAGGCCCTGTGTACCTTTAATAGGAATATCTGGACTGGTCCTGCTGTTGCTTTCTTGGAGTATTGAGTATTGTGTTATTCCAGGATCTCTGGGACAACTCAGGTTGAGGACCTACAAGATTTCAGTGCTCTCAAATGCATTAGGTAGCACATGTGATAAGAGTTCTAGGCCTGAAGTCAGAAAGACTTTTTCGAATCCCATCTCAGACACTCACTAACTGTGTTATCCTGGACAAGTCACTTAAACCTTTGTTTGCCTTGGTTTCCTCAGCTGCAAAATGGGAATCATAATAGTGCCTACCTCCCACAGTTGTTATGAAGATCAAGTGAGATAATATGTGTAAAGTACTTATCATAGTGCCTGGCATATAGTAGGTTATTAATAAATGCACATTTCTTTCCTCCCACAGTGGTCTAATCCTGGGCAAAATCTGGTCACTATCCCCCTATTCTGGGCTCTGCAAGTTCCTGACCTGCATTTAGGTTAGGGCAACATGTGTGTGGGCTTGACTTGTTTGTAGTTCCAGTAGACTGCTTCTGGATTTGGCCACTATCAGCCAACTGAAAAGCTTTGATGGTTCAGAGTGGCAGAACTGACTAGAATTTAAAATTGAGACCCTACTCTCCTCTGGGGGTCTGAGTCACACAACTGCTGATTGCTTCCAAATTTGTTCAGTACACAAGTATGAAGGCTAGGTCTTCCTTCACTCTGGAGTCTCACCCGTAGGTCCGGGTCCTCTCCCCATTTCAACTTGTATCTGTGATTCAGAACAGGGAACTGAATGATAGAGTTGCCAATTGGCACTGGTTCCTGCAGCTTACACAAGTTGAGGCTCCTCTGTGGTGAATGTGGGACTTCCTTTTACCCCAGTGCACATTGCCCTAGAGTACTCCTCTCCCTGAACAGAGGTACTCCATAAATTGTTAGGGGTCAGACCCTATTTCCACTAACCCTGTGTTTGCAGACCCCTGTCTCTCTATGCCAACTTGAACTGGGGAAGTGTTTTGTTGTGATTTTTTTTCTTGGATTTCCTGATCAGAATTCGATCCAGAGCATTTTTTAGGTCTGTTTGGAGAAGCTGGGAGATGAAAAGAGTTTGCTATATTTCCTCCTTCTGCTCTACCATTTTTACTTTATCTCTTAGAGTTGGGTTTGAGTTAATATAAGGTCAAGACTATATAGGAAGCCTGAGGAATAGACCTAATGACTTATAGTTTATGCTAAGCCTTGGGACTAAAGGATAAGTGTCTTTCTAATTTATAAAATTATTATCCTTTTCATCTTTTACAATCCCTCTCCCTTCCCTCACTTCTTTTACATTTTCCCCTTTATACTTACTAGTAAATCCCCACAACACACCTTTTAAAGTCCAGGGTTAGTCTGTTATTATGGAGGAGGAAGAAGGAAGGAAGGAAACCCTGAAACTTTCCATCCTAAAGGAGTTCTGGGTGAGATTCAGAAAAGCTAGAAGCACTGTTAGTAGCAAATATCCAATTGAATATACCAGTAGGTTGTATTGCCAGCTCTTAGCACAGTGCCTGGGATAGAATAAACACTAAATAAATCCATGCCAACTTGCCTTGATTTAGTCAAGTCTTTCTTGATCATGGATGGGTTTGTTTGCCTCTCCATACTTTCCTTTCCTCATCTCTAAGAGGATTTGTGAAATTTGCTTCATGGGAATATACTATATAAATATAAAATCTTTTCAGTTCCTAAAAGAAAGTTAAAACCAAAATCCAAGGTGGCATTTTTGTGGTAAGCACACATAGAAAAGCTTAAAACTGGCCAGAACTTCAGAATACCATATTATTTTCTTTTTGTTATTAGTGCCTCATTTTCTGTTATTTTCAAGTATCCAGGTCATAGTTGTTAAGCAGAGCTTAGGACATTTTGTTAGAATCTTGCATAAAATCCCCCTTAAACTGAGCTGAAATTGAATCAGTACTCTGGAGGAAGAGTCAGGACTAGCAGAGGGCAGCTAGAACTTGACCCCAGGAACTGAGAGCCGGGGAACATGCTGCTTTCTCCTCTCCTTCCTACTACAGAGTGTCTAATACCTTAACTGGTCCCCAGGCTTCCATCCTTGGAGTCCTATTGATGGAACCCTAATAAAGTTGTCCCAGCCCCAATATTCTAATGTCCTTATGAGTCCCACTGAACAGCAGGCATGTCCTGATTTAACCACATGATCTAGCTTTAACCATACTACAGGCCCCTAGTCTCAATATAACCACTGCCCCACCCCTACTTAGTATCCTAACTTCCTCATATATGCATCACCAGAACAAGAGGTGTGTCTTTGAACTCTTGTTTCCCACATAACAGCAGGCATGTCTATATGATGGGATCCCAGCCACTGCCCCTAGCTATCCACTGCCCCCAGATCCAATTCACATATCTGAACAGATGTGTCCTTGAACTCAACCACAATCACATCATCCATTTTGGCCCAAGACAAGACCACAATACCTAACTATCCATCTTGACCACACAGGACCACAATAGCTAACTGATTAGAAAGCAGCACAACTAGAATGTTTGACCATTAAACCATAGAAAGAACCCCTACCTATTACCTAATCCCTTAACAAACTCCTTCTATCTTTCCAATATTCGTAATTTCTGTTGTATAATAAACATCATTACACTATAAAATTGCCTGTCTTGTCTTACAAAGTTGCTGGTTCCTCTTGGAACTCAGTCTATTGGAGGTGTCATTCCCATTAAATGCCTATACTTGGATTAGAGGTGGTCTGACTCTGAATTCCTTAAGACTATTCCCCACAAAAAAATCATGAAACCACAACAATTTTGTCATCCCTGGGTAGAGTGGACACTCTGACTCTAATCCCCCTTCCCCACTGGAGCAGAGTCTCTGATTCAGGCCCCTCTCTTAATCCAAAATTAAGCCTTCTTTTAGCTGGGAGAGCCTTCAAGCACCTAGGAAGGCTTGACTGGATCATTTGGCCCCTAATGCCCAAGTCCCTTATAGTCGCAAATTCCCTCTAGACAGGATGTGGGACACCAATGAAGAGATGAACATGGCTATAGGGGAGATTTCCTTAGGTTTACTGGCATTTAGTCCTAGCTCCCATCTCATAGGACTGCTAAACTGCAATAAAGCCTGGCTTCAATATAATCTAGAGAACCAAGAAAAGTTATCACAATCTGTGCTTTCTGTCATGTAGCTCTCCTATGTCTTCCTTCCTTTCCAGCAAGGCAGAATTCTCCCAGCCTGCCTCCTGGCCTGGATGCCCACAATTAGCACAAGGTCATCAGGGAGGACAAGTGGCAAAGATAGCACATTCCAGACACTGGTCACCTCTTTCATCAAAGTAACTCATCCCTAACCCTCCTTAGGCCCTGTCCTCTTCTGTCCCCCTTCTCTCTACTGTGAGAGGTACTCTTCTTCTCACTACTTCTCACTACCTCTCAAACCCTCCTCCATTGTTAACAAATTCTCCTTTCTTCTAGACTTCTTCCTTGTACATTCCTTCCACCTTTTGCACCCACTGAAACTTAAATTCCTCCCCAAAACTGGCTGTGTCTTCTCTCTCGAACACATTTCACAAAGGGCTAAGAGGAAGATTTAACATTCTCTGTCCTTCTCATGGCTATTTTCAAATAGTTCCTCAATCAACATCAAGCAACAACCACCTCTCCACCTTTAAACTTCACTCAATTCTATCAGATCCTTACTGCTATTGTTATGTACCTCCAGGTCACTCTGTGACTACCAAAATTATGGCCTAATGACTTCAGTATCTTGCTCATAGTCTTCTCTACCCCAGCCCCTCACCCTTTCAAACATTCTGACTGCCTAGTTCTTCCACCTCCTCAATCTGCGTGACACTTATCTCTAGCTCACTGATCTACCTCAACCATAAAACCTAATCCCACTTCCCCCACCCCCTCAACACACACACACACACACACACACACACACACCTGATTTCTCCCCAGGTGCCAGAATCCCTAGTTATGACTCTGCACCATACCACATCATTGTCATTTTTGCATGCCATAAAGTCATAGGGAATTAGATCTAGAATTGGAAGAGGTTTTAGAGTTCATTTAGTTCAATCCCCTCATTTTACAGAGGAAGAAACTGAGTCCCAGGAAGGTTAAACAGCAGCTAAGTGACATAGTGGAGAGAATTTTGGACTTGAAATCATGAAGACCCAAGTTTGAATCTTCCCTCAAACACTTACTAGCTATGTGACCCCTGGGCAAGTCACTTAATCTCTCTCAGTCTCAGTTTCCTTAACTGTAAAATGGAAATAATAGTAATAGCACCTACCTCCCAGGGTTCTTGTGAGAATCAAGTGAGATAATATTTGTAAAGCACTTTGTAAATCTTAAAGTGTCAGCTAGTACTAGTAATAGCAGTAGTAGTGGTGGTAGTAATAGTGGTGGTGGTGTGGTAGTGGTAGTAGTAGTATGTATGTGTGTAACTTAGTCAAATGTACATAATAAGTGTATCTAGATATACTTTCAAGTATCTAGGTCATAGCTGCAAAGCTTAGGAAATTTTGTTAAAATCTTACACATAATTCCTCTTAAACTGAGTTGGAACTAAATCAAAACTCTGGAGCAAGAGCCAGGACTAGTAGAGGGCAGCTAGGGCTTTGCCAGGGCACTGAGAACCAGGGAATATGCTGCCATATCTATATACACTTACTACGTATATTTGAACCTGGGGACTCTGAGTCCAACACTTTTTCCTATTATACCATGTTGCTTACATGTTAGAGATACACCTACTATGTGCCATGGTCACTCTGGTACTTTCAGGGACAGATACCTTTGAACAGAAACCAAGGTGGTGAATTGTTCTGAACTCTTTTTTTTTTCTTGCTTTTTGGAGGAGGGAAGGCAGGGTAATTGGGGTTAAGTGACTTGCCCAAGGTCACATAGCTAGTAAGTATCAAGTGTCTGAGGCCAGATTTGAACTCAGGTCCTCCTGACTCCAGGGCTGGTGCTCTATTCACTGCGCCACCTAGCTGCACCCAATTATTCTGAATTCTATCTTCAAACAGTTCTTGCTACATGGAGGCATCCACTAAAAGGATAAGAGAAGCATGAATGTGGTCACTATCATTGCTTGGTCAAGGTTTTATAGTCGGTTTTATTGCACGACATGCCACGCATTGCTACATTCCCCTCAGCTTTGCAGTTTGTTAAGTTGCAGTGAAATGAAACATAATTGCCCCCAGAGTAAATGTGTTATACACTCACAAGCCGCAGGGATGTAAAGGGTTGACTCATCAGTCAGTTGCTACAATCAGGAGATAGTGAGGAGGAATGTCAGAATGTACAGTAGGTGAAATAATAAAGTAACTGTGAATTACAAAGTTATAAATACCCCTGAGAGATTCAGGTGACCTCAAAACTCATTTGAATCTATGCATGCTCAGGAAAGAGTGACAGCAGTGGAATCTGGGAGTCAGCATTGTCTGATTCTTAATGTGGTATAATTTTGGTCACTTTCTCCTATGGAACAAGAGTACCTGGCAGCTGTAACGTAAAACTCAAGAGGTGACAAGGGCGTGTCTCTGTCAAGATGGTTGATGCTTGCCTGGTGGACAAGCTTGGGCAACTCAGCAAGGGAGCTACGTTCATCTGAATTATGCCGGGTCCCTACTGCATATATAGAGAGCTTCCTTCCACTGTGGGCAAGAAACGCAGTAGAGTAATGGGACCACGGACGCTTATTACCCTTGTGCAATTTCTCCTCCTCAGTTTCTACTATTATAGACTTTCTGATAAGGTGGAGCATCATCTGTCTTTGCCACTGCATCCTAAAGATACCCAGGTCTTACCATCTGCCCCACTGCAGGACTTTTGGGCTTTGCTATCTGTCCTACAGCTGAACTCTCACATATATGTGCTGATTCCTTTGATTAAAATAGGAATTACTTGAGAGCAGGTTCTCTCTCTCTCTCTCTCTCTCTCTCTCTCTCTCTCTCTCTCTCTCTCTCTCTCTTTCTCTCTCTCTGTCTTTCTCTCCCCCATTTCTCTGTGTGTGTCTGTCTGTTCTCTCTCTTTCTCCATCTCTATGTCTCTGTCTCTTCTCTCTGTCTCTCTTCTGTCTCTGTGTCTCTCAGTATCTCTCTCTATCTCTCTCTCTGTCTCAGTCTGTCTCTCTCTCCCTCTCTCTCCCTCATTTGTATGTTCTTGTTTAGTCATTTCAGTCACATCCAACTCTTCATAACCTGACTTGGGGTTTTATTGACAAAGATACTGTAGTGGTTTGTCATTTCCTTCTTCAGCTCATTTGAAAGATGAGGAAACTGAGGCAGAGTTAAGTGACTTGCCCCAGATCATACAGCTAGTAAGTGTCTGAAGCTGGATTTGAATTCAGGTTTTGACTCTGGGCCTAGCATTCTATCCACTTATCACCTAATTGCCCTTCCTTCTTGTATGCTCAGTGCTTAACAGAGTATTTGGCACATACTAAGCATTTTAACAT
Source organism: Petaurus breviceps papuanus (assembly GCF_028583685.1). NCBI lineage: Eukaryota > Metazoa > Chordata > Mammalia > Diprotodontia > Petauridae > Petaurus > Petaurus breviceps. Next base: position 1,530,302 of record NW_027187241.1, read on the forward strand.
GCTCTTCAATCATCACTTTTCATAATAAATAATACTTCAAGTACCTAACATTTCTTTGATGTGGCATTCCCTCTGCTAATACAGACTACAACTCCTCTATTTTAGTAGATGGTCTTAGAAAGTTGTTGTGGCCAAAACATAGATGACCCTGGAGCTATCATCAAGGTGATGACTAGCCCAGGGGTGGAGAACCTTTGGCCTCAAGGACATACATGGCCTTCTAGGTCCTTGGGTGAGGCCTTTTGACTGAGTTCAAGCTTTACAGAAAAAAATCATTTTATTAGGGGGATTTGCTCTGTGAAGTTTGGTTAGTTAAAGGGCCAAATTTGAAGACCCAGAGGGCTACATTCGGCCTGTGGGCCACATGTTCTCCACTCCTGGATTAGCTTCTCCTAATTTAACTAGGGTGGTCTGTGGATGACAAACATGCAGGCCCTCGATGTATTCCTATTCAATAGGCAGCTACAGGGTTCATTGGATAGTGTGCTAGAGTTGGAGTAATGAAAACCTAAGCTCAAATTCTGCCTTAGACACTTACCTAGGAAAATCCCTGAATCTCCCAGCCTCAGTTTTGCCATCTATAAAATGAGGATTATTAATAGCATGACCTTCATAAGATTTTTGTGACACTGAACATGAGATAATGGATATAAGGGATTTAGAAAACCTTAAAGGGCTGTAGAAATGCTAGCTATTATATTACTCAGTCATTTTTATCTTGGTAAAAACTTCCAGAGCCAATTCTCCACTGGAAAGTCCTTCAAAAACCTACGGTCACCTTGATGCCAATGTAAGGCATCAAGAAGGACTTTGATGGAAGGCTCATTATAAAAGGAATCCCATATTCTCTATTTTATAGCCCTGTGAAACAATATATTGCCTTCATCTTTGATGGGTATAGAGGGAAAAATAGAATCATTAATGCTAGAATTAGAGGAAAACTCAGGGAACATCCATTCCAACTCTTTCATTTTAAAGAAGAAGAATCTGAGACCCAAGGAAGTTAGGTGTCTTACCCAAAGTCACATAGGTGGTAAGTGCCAGAAGGGTGATTGGAATCCAGGCCCTCTGACTCTTGAGCCAATATGCTTTACACTATATCATAGAGGAGCTAACTCATAATCATGTGGTGAGTTAGGGATGATGGAGACTAAGGCTATAAATCTTTATTTATCTAGTTCAAATATTTTAAATTACAAATTATTGACCTCACTTCTTTTGGAGCATTCCCTGAATGTGAGGACTGGTCATATTGAGAGACATACAAGTCTAATCTTTGGTGTTAGGAAGATCTCTTCATAACAATTGTAGATTTAAACTACTGTGGAGAGCAATTTGGAACTATGTCCAAAGGGCTATAAAACTGTGCATGCCTTTTGACCTAGTAATACCACTTCTAGGTCTGTATCCTAATGAGATCATAAAAAAGGGGAAAGGACCCACGTGTACAAAGATGTTTATAGCAGCTCTTTTTGTGGTGGCAAAGAATTGGAAGTTGAGGGGATGCCTATCAATTGGGGAATGGTTGAACAAGTTATGGTACCTGAGTGGAAGGGAAAGGAAAGGAAGGGAAGGGAAGGGGAGGAGCACACGTCTGAAGACATTGCCAGATTGGAAGAGAGATGCCGTCAGCGGCTGGGAAAAAAAAGGAGAGAGAGAGAGAGAGAGAGAGTGAAGTTATGGGGGAGGGAGAAGTGAGA
>NW_027187241.1:1532401-1572608 GCF_028583685.1 Petaurus breviceps papuanus
GGAAGGGAAGGGAAGGGAAGGGAAGGGAAGGGAAGGGAAGGGAAGGGAAGGGAATACTATTGTTCCAAAAGAAATGTTGAGCAGGCAGATTTCAGAAAAACCTAGAAAAACTTACATGAACTGATGCTGAGTGAATTGAGCAGAACCAGGAGAACATTGCACATAGTAACAGCAACATTGTGCAATGACCAGCTTTGATAGATTTAGCTCTTCTCAGCAATGCAATAATCTAAGACAATTCCAAAAGACTCATGATGGAAAATACTATCCACATCTAGAGAAAGAACTATGGAATCTGAATGCATATCAGTAATGCATATCAAAGCATACTATTTTCTCTCTGTGTTTTTTCTTTCTTGTGGTTTTTGCCTTTTGTTCTGATTCTTCTTTCACAACATGACTAATGTGGAAATATGTTTAACATGATTATACATGTACAGCCTATATCAGATTGCATGTTGTCTTGGGGAAGGGAGAGGAGAAGGAGGGGGGGAAATTTAGAACTCAAAACCTTATAAAAATGAGTGTTGAAAACTAAAAATCAATTAATCTTTTTTAAGAATAGGACAAATTAGTTTTTAAAAATAGGACTTTAAATTACTTTAAAAAATTAAATCCTGGACTTAAAAGTATTCTGAGTTTTCAGAAGTTCCAGGATCTTCTGGAAATGAACATTTCCACTACCAAGATAGACAGGAACAAAGTCTACTAACTGTGATTTCAATTCCATTCAGCAAGCACGTATTAAGTACCTAAATGTTCCAGGTATTATATGCTAGGTTGTAGGATCACAGAGTCATAAACTTAGCTTGAAGTGACCTTCTAGGTATCTAATACAACCCCTTTGCTATATCAGTGAAGAAACTGAGACCCATAGCAGTTGACTGACTTGCCTGAGTTCACACAGACAGTAATTGGCAGAGCTAGGATTCAAAACCAACTCTAACTGAAGGACAAAAATGGAACAATCGTTGCTCTCTAGAAACTTATAGTCTACTGTGAAGAAGCACCAAGTACCCTGCAAAGTAATTACTGGGGGCGGGGTGAGGGATAGAGTAGGAAATAACAAACCACTCCAGTACCTTTGCCAAGAAAACCTCATGGGCAGTGTGGTCCATGGGGTCACAAAGACTCGGACACAAGTGAGTAACTGAATGACAAGAAATTTTGGGAGGGGATCATCGAATGGGGGGATGAGCTCTTGATGCTGATTGTACCTGAGGACAGGATATGATGAAGGCAGAAGAAATCAACCATTTCTTGACTATGTGGGTGGACCTGAGGCTGAATTCCATCACATTTAATCTGAAAGATGCCTTTTATTTTTTTTATATTAAAGTGGCATATTTCCTTATTTCAAAAAGCACTAAGCTTAAAAAAATTCCTATCTTTTCCTCATACCAATATGGAAAGCAGGCCAGAGCAGATGGCAGGATTAGGAATTGCCTCTGTTGAAATCAGAATTGCTTTTACTCAGATGATACCAATTTCAGATTCCCTGAAGGAATAGGGAAAAGTAATCTATGCAGTCATGATGGATCCTGGCTTCACTTAGTACCATGAGGCTATCTGGAAACAATTCCACCCATCCTATCAAATGAAAATGAAATTATACTGATGATACCAGCTCAGTATTAGATAGCCTATGGTGATCAAGGAGCTGCAAAAGGCTGGTAGCATCTTCAACCATGGTGTTAAAGAAACTCCATCTGCCAAACAGAGAAGCCAAATTTTGCAACAATGAATGAAGGTTAACAACCAAGATTCCACTGCTCAAGGTTGACCAATGGAGTGGGAGAGGTGTGTTGTTTATTTTTCCTCTTTCAAAAATGTCCTTAATGAATGATACAAAGCTCCAAACCCCAGGAGAAACTGAGCGTGAAATTTTAAAAGAAAACACAAATGGCAAAGACCATTTGTGCCTGAAAGAAACAGTGAAGGGAGCCAGAAAATTGAATGAAGCAGACCTGGTGTGTAAATCTGACTCTGCTACCACTTTATTTAACTCAGTAGGGTAGCTCTCTGAGGGTTCTAGCGGTTAATTTGGAAACACTGGAGGGGAAAGAGGAGAAAGAGAAACTCAGTGCTTTCAAAAACAGCTCATACTTGGCGGTAGGTAGGCTTACCAAGAGAAGCTATTCATTCCAAAGGGTAATTTTGGAATCACAGCATTGAATGGGACATTGAATATCATCTTTTTTAACCTGTAGATGGAAAAAGAATTCCTCACCAACTTATCTTATCAGTGAACACACAGTCTTTGCTCAAAGATCTCTAATAAGGGGAAAGTCATTATCTCCCAAGCTAGCATTTTTTTTTTTTTTTTTGCTTTTTGGAGGGCAATTGGGGTTAAGTGACTTGCCCAAGGTCACACGGCTAGTTTTTGTGTTAAATGTCTGAGGCCGGATTTGAACTCAGGTCCTCCTGACGCCAGGGCCGGTGCTCTACTCACTGCGCCACCTAGCTACCCCCCAAGCTAGCATTTCTTAATGATTCTGATCATTAGGGAGTCTTTCCCTTATATCAAACCTAAATTTGTCTCTTTGCAACTTCTACCCATTGTTAACCCTTTCAACATGACAGCTCTTCAAATAATTGAAGACAGATTTTATGCTTTTCCCTCATTCCTATATTTTCTCTTCTCCATGCTAAACAACCCCCAAATCCTTTTAATCAGTTTTCATATGATATAAACTTGAGGGCTGTTGTCATTTTGTTAGCCTGCCTCTGGTCATTCTCTATTTCAACAATGACCTTCCTAAAATGTGGCCTCCACAAAGATATAGTCTGACCAAAATGGAGTACCAGAACACTATCATCTTCTTCCTTCTCAATGCCCCACCTCCTCACCTCTGACCAGATACTGCAGCTCCAGCTTCCTGGCACCCTGGAAAGAGTTTTGTGAAACTATCCTGACCCACACCCACCACGCTGCTATTGTTCTCTGGCCATTTTCTCATGCTGTCCTTCTACCTTTAACTTTGGGAACAGTAGTAAAATCAACACTACCCCTCTTGGGAAGGACATATCAGTACATTGTCCGTTGGCTCTATTCACCTTCCCTGTGACTACCCTGACCCTGTATGTATTGACTTCTCCTATTAAAATGCAAGCTCTTTGAGGGCAGGGGTTGTCTTGTTTTTTTTTTTATCATTGTACAATACTTTGGCACATAGTCAGTGCTTAATAAATGCTTTTTCATTCATTCACTAGTTTTCTTGGCTGCCATATTCCTCTGTTGACTCATATTGAACTTAAGTATACAAATCTGAGGAAAAGAAGGAAATTATAAAGTAAAAGCCCAATTTCTACATCCATAAGGTAGATATGATCAGTATGGAGTATGTAGTGGAAGGCTGACCTCAGAGTCAGGGAGACCTGGGTCCAAGATCCTTTGATATATACTGGCTTCATGATATGGGGCAAGTCACTTAGCCTCTTAAAATGCCAAGTAATTCTCTAGGACTTTAAGTTCCAGAGCCAATTGGTAGAAGGAACTTCCTTATCAGGAATTTCCTATAACAATGGAATCATAGTTCAATGCAAAAAAAAGTGAACACTATGTTATTTGTTTCAAACTTCAGTTCCTTGCTACCTACCCTATTCATCCTTTGACTGACCTGTTGGATGATTTGCCATGATAAAGTCATGGATAAAAGGAATGGACCATCCTACTGAAAAAGCACCAGAAATACATGGGTTACTTATGTAGCAGGTATACATCACTTAAAACAAATCTAGAATGCAAGAGTCTAGATTTAGCAGAGACGAATTGAGGAATATTTGCTTTATAAAAGAAGTTACCATAAGATTAGTCAGAGAGAATTGAGTCAAATTTATAAGAATACAAGTCATTCCCCAATTGATAAATGGTCAAAGGATATGAACAGGCAATTTTCAGAGAAAGAAATTAAAATATCTATAAGCACATGAAAAAATTCTCTAAATCACTGTTGAATCAAAACAACTCTGAGGTACCACATCTCACCAGTCAGATTGGCTAAGATGACAAAACAGGAAAATGACAAATGCTGGAGAGGATGTGGGCAAATTGAAACACTAATGCATTGCTGGTGGAGTTGTGAACTGATCCAGCCTTTCTGGAGAGCAATCTGGAATTATGCCCAAAGGGCTATAAATAATTTCATATCCTTTGACCCAGCAATACCACTCCCAGGGTTATATCCCAAAGAGATCATAGAAGTGGGAGGATCATATGTACAAAAATGTTTATAGCAGCTCTTTTTGTGGTGGCAAGGAATTGGAAATTAAGGGGGTTCCCATCAATTGAGGAATGGCTGAACAAGTTGTGGTATATGCATGTTATATAATACTATTGTTCTGTAAGAAACAAGGAGCAGATGGACTTCATATTTACCTGGAGAGGCTTATATGAACTGATGCTGAGTGAGAAGAGTAGAACCAGGAGAAATTTTTACACAATTACAGACACAATGAGACTGGACTCTTCTCAGCAATGTAGTGATATAAGTCAATCCCAAAAGACTCATGATGGAGAGAAATATGTGCATCCAGAGAAAGAACTAGAAAGAACTGAGTTTTTATCCAGATGGAAGCAAAATACCTGATCTTTTTCCTTTTCTTGTTTGGTTTTATGTCCTCTTTACCATTTTTAATTCCATCTGATACAATCCATCTTTATAACCTGACTAATGTATAATGTGAAATAATTTACAGATCCTGTACTTGACTATATGCTGTCATGGGGGGGAGGGAAGGGAGGGGGACAAAATGTGAAACTCAAGGAATTGTGGAATTGAATCCTGTAAACTAAAAGTAAACAAACTAATTTAAAAATTTTTTTAAATTAAAAAATAAATAAAGATGAAATAAAAGATTAGTCAGAACACCCATTTTACCTATTAAATGATCTGATGGTAATCAAATTGAGGGTAGGGGCCACATCTATGTCTTTGTATCACCTAAACATTTAGTACAGGGTCTTGTACATGGTGCTCTGGTACTCAAATGAATCTATGATCTCATTGGTGTGGATGGTCCTGCAACAAATTTATGTCTGCCCATCCTATGCATCTTTCAGCCATGTCTTTCCACAAACTCCCCTTGGAAATCCATCCAATAAGCTGAAGGTCTTTTGCACATTTTTCACATTGCAGGGAGCATATGGACTATCAATCAGTTATCCTTTGATCCCATTATATGAGTGGTCCATCTTCATTTCTGATCATACATTTCTTTGATGACCTCCTTTACACCTCTTATACCATATATTTCATATATGTGTATGTGCATGTGTATATGTGTGTAGATATATACATATTATATATGCGCATGTATGTATGTATGTATTTGTAACCTCCTTATAGCTACCACATGCTTCTCCAATATTTTCTGAGTGACTCTTAGCTAAAATTCTTTGGAAACCAGAGGGTTTCATAACTCAGAGCAATATATTATTACTGGAAGAATATGGGTGAAGAATGTGGGAGATAGATGAGCTTAAGGGTGAGCTTAAGGGTTTTTAGAAGAATGTTGCAACTTCCCAATGGTAATCCTGTTTATTCTCCTTCAGGCATGGATACAAAGTTAGAAAATAGGAGTGTTACATGCAAGGATCAGCAAACAAGTCAGTGTTGGTGAATTGCCTGGTACTCTGGAGATTTCTCAGATCTCCAGAAAGGATCCTAGAAAAGGAATTTCTCAGACTAGTAACTAAATACTCTACTTCTGTCTAAGACTTGCCAAACAAACAGGGCCATCATGGAGAAGAAAGGATGGACCACAGTCAATTTGAAGGGACTGCTGGAGGCAGAGATACTGTCTTCTTCACATCATGACCCATTGGCACCAAAAGGGTTAATCTGAACTGTGGGACAGGGGCATGCTCCACTTTGATGGTTATTATATTTTCCTTTATGGTTATTTTCAAGAGTAAGTATCCACTTACCTTGAGAAGAAGCCTTTGAATTCTAGTTCAAATATGTGATGCTTTGATGCTGAAAGAGCAAGAGACCAGTGAGGAGCAACATATAGGTGGTGACTAGAGAACCTCAAGGGACCTGCCTTCATCATGCATTACATGTATGTAGATGCTGCAGTACAACATATTCATAGTACTTGAATACTTATAGGTGTTCTATAGTCAATTTGTTGGTATTGAGAGCCCAGAGGGTATGCATGTAAGGTTTCTAAACACCTCCCAAGATGAAAAAGAAAACTAACTTTGCATTAAGATTGAGAGCAATGATCAAAGGTTCATTGGCCCTGTCCAGGCTGACCTAAGAGGTCAGAGAGATTATATGGCCAGAAGTTACAAAAACAATGACAGTCATAACTTTGTTCATAGCCCCCTGATGATTAATTTCAAGTAAGACATACAACTAATCTGCCTTTGAGGTAAAAATCTAGATCCAAAAATTAAGATGATGCAGTATACCAACCCATAGGCATCATAAGGACAGGGATTACATCCTATCTAAACTTTGCATATCACCCTTGTACCTACCACAGAGTACAACAAACAGTAGCTGTTTAATCAATGTTTGCTGAATGCAATTATATAAGGAGCATTGGTCTCCCAAATGGAATCTTTTAAACTAGAACATACAATCTCTTTCCTTTCCTTCCTAGGTATGGCCTTCCTGATGGTCCAATTCCTACCGTATACTTCTACATGTGTAGTGTTTATTTGAAAGGAGAAAGAGTACTCAAGAATGCATGTATTGGATTGGAGCATTTGTTGTTGCTGTTCTGGATGGAAAATGAGATTTCTTTGGAATAGTCAGCTCCCAGTGAGGAATTTCCCCAACCAATGCAAACCAATTTATTTGGCAATTTATAGTCTTAGAAAGTTGCCTTGACCGCTGGGTTATTAAGTGATTTGCCCAAGGTCTTATAGCCATTGTATATCTGAGACAGTATCCAGATACTGAATCTCAGATCTTCGTGATTCCAAGGACAGCTGTCTATCCACTGAGCCCCAATGGCTCTTTTTTTTAGAGGTTAACTCCTTTCCTAACACCCTTTATTTCATCTCCACAAATGTGAAAGGGTATGGACCATACTGTGAAACCACTCAACAGACACAGGCGTGACAGGAACTGCCTGGCAATTTTCCAAGAAATGTATTTTGTCACTGAAGATTTACAAGTTGTGCAGGTAGAGCTATCCTTCCATCTTTCCCAGATAAAACTGGACTAAACAAACTCATTTCAGGATGACAGTCCCTCTTAGGAGGCCACAAGAAAGTCACTCTTCAGAAGAAGGTGGCCCTTCTAAAGTCAGTTACATAGAACTTAGTAACTAACAATGCCCCCACAGGGACCAAACCTTCCCAGATCTGTGCTTTTCTAGGAACTGCAAGAAAGTCATGGGAACAAGTTGAAATGTGTCAATAAAAATGGAAAACACAATATCCATTAATACTGCTGTATTTTTCTAGCCCCTTGATTATCACTGCCCAAAGATGTGCCATCTCCATGACAATCTTGAGGGTAGGAAGAGCTGTTGAAATTTTTTGAGGCTCCAGATTTTTCTAAGCTTATACAAGGCTGCCCAATAATTATTGATATCCCTCTTTTAGATCAAACTGTTACTATACCCAAAACTCACTGATAAGCCTTCATTGTTGCTGAATTAAGCTGCAGACACACATAATTTATATTTTAAATGAGCAAAGCACCTAAGTCATTTTCAGATTATGGTTGTTCCATTTAAATTTTTCTGGAAGGTTTCCAGTTCCACCTATTACAGAATTCCTGGTGTGGGTCAAGAAGCTGTTTATAACTGCTATATCTGTCAAGGGTTACCTATAGAGTGATACACTGTGGGTAGCAACAATTTGCCTTGCTTCATAAGAGGCTGTGAATATACAGCTGGAAGATGCCTTAAAGATCCCCTTCTGGGGTGGCTAGGTGGCGCAGTGAATAGAGCACTGTCCCTGGAGTCAGGAGGACCTGAGTTCAAATCCGACCTCAGATACTTAAAAGAAAAACTAGCAGTGTGACCTTGGGCAAGTCACTTAACCCCAATTGTCCTCCAAAAGGCAAAAAAAAAAAAAAGTAAAGATCCCCTTGCACAATTCCCTCATTTTAAATGTAGCCTCTGGAAGAAGGGAGTAGAAAGGGGAGAGTAGGGGCATGAACATATAAGTAGGAACAAAAGCCAGTGGCCCTCTGGAAGTAGCAGACAAGGACCAGAGAATCAGGTCAGAGCTAGGTATTAGAAATATAAAAGAACTGGATAGCCAGTAGACATACACACATAGTCAAGATTCTACCACCAGTACCCCCCAAAAATTACGTATAGAACTTAGAGAAGTTCCATATAAAGGTATGAAAATCAAACAATTATAAGTTGCTATAATTATAAGGTTGGAAGCCACTACTAAAGATATACGGCTATAGTAAAACTTGCATTATCCAAGGTAGAGTGTGAGCTTCTTGGGGAGAGGTACTGTTTTTCTTTTGTGTTCGAACCCTTAGAGCCTAGCATAGTGTTTAGCACACAGTAGGCACTTTTTTTAGCTCAGCCAATAATATTAAAAGATGTTTACTGTTTTGCACAGTGACATCTTTTAGAGCAGAGAGTAACTTGTTCTTTGTACTTGTACCCCATACCCTGCACCTAGCATAGTGCTTGGTATATAGTAGTAGTCAATAAATGTTTGCTGATTGATTTTTTAGAAAATAATGACAGTCCTTTATACTGCCTGGTACATAGTAGGTACATAAATACTTCTTGACTTGACTAGGCTGAGTGGTTTAAACTTGGTTCAGCTAAGCCTGACTTACCAGTCTCTTGAGGAAAGCATTACCTCTGCCTACTTTGTTCTGCTTTCCTGGGCTCTTCATGGGGATCATGTAGTCTCAACTTTACACTATTCCTTCTTGGATTCTGGATTTTCCTGCATCAATAGACAAGGAGGAATTACAACAGCCAAATCCTTCCTTCTTCCTTCAAGCCAAGCAATTTACAAGCCCTAGAATTAACTCAAACCATTAAGTATAAAAATGAGAAAGCAAATACTGAACTGCAATCTAAGATACTTTAATTCAATTGTACATAATTGATTCCCAGGTCTTTTGCAACTAGAGTCTCTCTTTGATGTACCCACCCACACATTTAGCTTTTAGAGACACTAACATTTGAGACACAGAATTGGGGGGGGGGGGTATTTTAAAGTTCAATGCTACTCACAGCATAGTGTAGTGGTTAGGGATTGGTCTGCCTAGAATGAGCATAAATAGTAATTGTTTCTGTTCTGATCAGAAACCCTGAGGGTCTTCCCCTCCCAGACTGATTTTTCTTTTATTTTTTTTTCTGAGTAAATAAAAGAGACTGTCTTTTTTTTCTTTTTGGAGGGGGAAGGTAAGGCAATTGGGGTTAAGTGACTTGCCCAAGTTCACACAGCTAGTTTTGTGTTGTGTCTAAGGCCAGATTTGAACTCAGGTCCTCCTGACTCCAGGGCCAGTACTCTATTTACTGCACCACCTAGCCACCCCAAAAGGCTGTTTTTTGCCTCATTTCCTACCTATATGAATGAGTGCTGCCTCAGACAAACTGAGACCTAGGAAAGACCTTAGCTTAAAAAGGCTAGTCTCCCACAGCAGCTGGAACCATCTCCCCTGGTATGGATCTGTGTCTTGCCACTGGTTCCAGATGGCTCTGGAGGAGACAGTAAGGCTGGTGACTTTGCACAGACCTCCCTCACTTAAATCCAATTCACTTGCAAGCCAGGACATCACCTTCCTGACGTCATAGGTCCTCTTCTAGAACAAAGGAGAAACAATGACAACGACAACAACAACAATGGAAAGGGAGCTGGCCAGGCAGATTTGGCTTCAAATCCCACCTCTGACACTACCTGTTTGACACCTGGGCAAATAAGTCATTGTTTTCCTTCAGTTGTTTTCAGCTTTGTCTGACTTCATGACCTCATTTGGGGTTTTCTTGGCAAAGATACTAAAATGGTTTTCCATTTCCTTCTCCAGCTCATTTTACAGGTGAGGAAACTGAGGCACACCGGGTTAAGTGACTCGCCTAGTGTCACACAGGTTGCAAGTGTCTGAGGCTAGATTTGAACTCAGGAAGATGAGCTTCTTGACTCCAGGCTCCACACTCCATCACTTTAATACCTAGATTCCCTGGGTAAGTCACTTAAACTTTAAGGAACCTCACCTGAGAGTTTCTTCTCCCAGTGAAGTTCCAGCTCTGGTCTCTAGCCCTAGTCCTATCCAAAAGCTAAGGAAGAGTCCTGAGTTCTAGTGTTGCCACAGTCTTGCTATCTGAGTAGAAGTTTTCCCTAAGCCTTTGTGTCTCCTCTTGCGGTACTTAATGATTATGAATGTTAGTAACAATAATAACACATTTTGAATAATGATAGCAACATAGTTATATAACTTTCTAAGACTTATAAAGGGCTTTCCTCACAACAGCCCTATTTCTTCATATCAACTTTGGTGAACTAGATTGTGCAAATATTATCATACCAATTGTGCAGATGAGGAAACTGAAGGTGACAACAATGAACATTCTTTGAAGAAAAACTAGGCCATTAATGTCCTGAAGTATTATTTCTTTTCTTTCTTTAAGCAATCAGGGTTAAGTAACTTGCTCAAGGTTACACGGCCAAGTGTTTCTGGGAGGGTGCTAAGTGTCTGAGCCCGGGATTCGATCTCCAGGTCATCTTGACAGTGGAGCCGGTGCTCTTACTCACTGAGCCACCTGGCCTCCCCTAAGCAATTGTGGTTAAGTAACTTGCTCAAGGTTACACGGCCAGGTGTTTCTGGGTGGGTGCTAAGTGTCTGAGCCCGGATTCGATCCCCAGGTCATCCTGACACTGGAGCTGGTGCTCTTACTCGCTGTGCTACCTGGCCGCCCCCTGGAGTATTATTTCTTTTGTTGTTATTCTTGGGAGTAGAGACAGCCTGGTATAGTGGGAAGACTGTAGGTTTCCTCCTTTGTTCCTCTGAATCCATTCTCTCATCTCTCCTAAGGTGATAATAATATCTAAGGTGGGATAATCAATCAATAATCATTTACGTGCCTACTATGTGCCAGGCACCATGCTAACTTCTCGTATAGTGGGTAGAGCATGGGGTATGGAGTTAGAAAGACCTGAGTTCAAATCTGGCATCAGATACTTACTATTTGTATTACCTTGGACAAGTCATTTATCACTGTTTGCCTCAGTTTCCTCAACTGCAAAACATGGATCATAGTAGCACCTACTTCCCAGGGCTGTAGTAAGGATAATAAGATATTTGTAAAGTGGTTAGAACAGTACTTGACACACAGATACTTAATAAAATGGCTAGTTCCTTCCTTCTCCGATTCATCTGGGCCCCTAAAAGTCCCTAGCACCACTAACACAGGTCTGAACAGATCAGTCCTCTGTTCTAAAAGTTCCAATGGCTTCCTGTTGCTTTTAGGATAAAGTACAAACTCCTGCATTTGACATTCAAAGCCCTTAGCCATTAACTCCATCTGGCTACCTTTTTCAAGTTTATTACACACGATTGATACAAACACTGCTCTGGCCAACCTGCCCTGCTTGTGATCCTTGCATACAACCTTGCATCTCTGGTCTTTATGCCTTGGACAGGCTACCCCTGTACCCCTACCCTGATCCCCTATGTTTGTAATATTTTCCTCCCTCACCCCTAACACTTAGAAGCCCCAGCTCTCTTCAAAGTTTAACTCAAGTGCCTTCACAGAGGTATTAGCCCAAACCTTAACTATTTCCCCAGATGCAACAGTGCCCCCCTACAAAATTATTTTAGGATGATAAGCATCTAGGAGCTGCAGTAGATAAGGCACAGGATTTAGAATCCAGAAGACAGACTTTCAATTGGCCATGTGACCCTGGGCAAGTTTTCACTTAACCTATCTGCCTTGATTTCCACATTTGTAAAATGAGGATGAAAACAGAGCCTATCTCCCAGGGTTGTTGTGGGGATCAAATGAGATAATATTTCTAAAGTGTTTTGCACATCTTAAAATGCTATATAAATGCGATTATCATTATTACTGTTGTTATTGTTATCTAGAGCTGAAAGGGCCCTCAGAGGCCATCTAGTGCACCCACCTCCCATTTACCAGAAAAGTAAAATGGGAACAATAGAGGCAGGATAGATGATTTGCTCAAGTTCACAAATTAGTAAGTATCAGAGGTGGGTCTTTTATAAAAAATGCTATAATTTTCAAACTATATGTTCTTGGTTACTCTGAATTGAGCAATTATCAACAGATGCAAAACTCTGATCAAAGTAGCAATCAACTTTAAGAAAACTGATAATGAAACATGCCTCAGCTTTTGATAGAGAGTTGGTCATGTGCAGAGTGAGACCTGCATTCTCAGGCATGGCCAGATTTGTTTTGCTTGGTTATACCTATCTGTTATAAGGGAGGTCTTTTATTTGAAAGAGGAAATTTGTATTTTTCTAAATATGTAACAGAGGACTGGTCAAGCATGCCTTTATGAGCATTCAACCAGTACATAGTTGGTAATAATTTCTATATGGTCTTTGGAGCACATAGACATTACATAACAGGTTCTGTCCAGTCTTGCCAAAGTCAGCCTTTGAATTGGCTGCTGAATCAGAACTGAATCTGCTAACATTCATAAGGTGCTAACTGCCCAAACGAAGACACTTTCTCTTTCCTGCCTAAACATGCTATAAGTCTCTGAACTGGGAGAGTCCTAGGGTCCTCCCTACCCAGCCTGTCATGTGGTCTATGAATACAGACCTCTGTTCCTTGACTTTTTCCATTTATTCCTTCCTGATTTTAAGGGAAGAGGTATTGAAAACAAGCTATGACATTGTGAACTTCAAAATGTCCAAATGGCGAAGCACATAGAGGACCTACAACTTTGAGCATAAATTACTTTCAGAACTTGTTACATCCATTTCAGAAATGAAGAAATGTGATTTCCATGTAAAATATTCATCTCCTCTGGGCTGAACTCCCACAGGCACTGGCAGGTTGAGTCTTCAGATGACAGCTAACTACTTTGGCCTCTGGGGTTCTAGGGTTAATACTGAAACCATTAGCAGATTTCTCTCGTGCTATTGCTCAGAAACCCCCATCCATTGCACTTCTCCTGCCCCATTTATTACAAACTAGCCAGGCAGAGTTATTCAGCTTTTATAAAAGAATATTTACTAAGGTAATAGTTGGTTCAAAAAACATTTCCCCAGAAATCTAGGACAAATTCTCCAACAAGTACATACAGAATCCAAGGGTTCAGACTTTGGAAGCATGTGTGATCAAAGGGTAAGTCACAGCTTCTGATTATAGGAAATCCTTTTCCACCTTTGTGGAAGCCTCATGAATTCCCCTTTAGTGACCTTTCTGGATATCTGCTGTGTTTTTGTAGACTCCTAAGACTGCTTTTCTTCAGTATATCTCTGTTTCTGATACAGAATGCCCTCATGGAAATCTAGGGGAACTGCTATTGACTTTGATTGGAAATCCAAATCTCCCAACTTTTCAAAGTTCACTAGGTCATCCTAAAGCAATTTCTTCTCAAGGGCTTGGCTATAGCTGGTGTATCACCAGGATGATCTGTTAATGAAATCCTGTATTCCCAACTGACTCACTGTTTTATCCTTCCTATAGGGTATAACTGATTCTCTTCAACCAATCTCAATGTTTCATCATCTGATTTCATCCAAAGCATTTCTTCTCCAAAATTGATTTAGGGATTGTTCACACTTAGTTTATGTTTTTGATAGCTTAATTGAATAGAGTTACATGAGCTTTGTTCATGCCTAGTTTATGCATTTTGATTCTCTAACTCTTATTGACCTCTAAGAACTTAAAGAATCTTCTTAATTCTTCTTAAATCTTCTTGGTTACATTAATTGGAGTTAAGGAATATAAGACACTCCCCTTACGTATGCACACGTATGTCTTAGGAACCCAGTAAGATTAAAAAATCTTGGAGGTCTGGTCACCATCTTGCAATTTGACCACATTTTGCTCTGCCCTACCCCTTGGGGTTCTGCTATAGAACTAAACACATAGTAGATCTCTGTTGAATTAAATTCACTTGAACTGAGCATTGTCACTCATGGCAATGGATATCAGTGACCCGAGGAAAATACTCCACCAGTCTTGTTTTGTTTTCATGGTTTTCATTTTTTTTTTTTTGCTTTTTGGAGGGGGGAAGGTAGGGCAATTGGGGTTGTGACTTACCCAAGGTCACATGGCTAGTTTTGTGTTAAGTGTCTGAGGCCATATTTGAACTCAGGTCCTCCTGACTCTAGGGCCAGTGCTCTATTCACTGTGCCACCTAGCCACCCCATGGTTTTCATTTTTATTTAAGTTCCCTCTTGCCTGCCTGGTTATTTCTTTGAGCCCTCAGAAGAGAACATGA
The DNA here is from genome assembly GCF_028583685.1 of Petaurus breviceps papuanus. Classification (NCBI taxonomy): domain Eukaryota; kingdom Metazoa; phylum Chordata; class Mammalia; order Diprotodontia; family Petauridae; genus Petaurus; species Petaurus breviceps. The sequence goes on from NW_027187241.1 coordinate 1,546,767, forward strand.
CACAGTAGAAAAAGCATTGGTTCTGGAGAAAGAAGACCCAGGCACAAATTCTACCTCTGCTAGTTACTACCTATGTGACTTTGGACAAGTTTCTTAACTTTGTGAGGTCTGAGTTTCCTCATCTGTTAAAAGAGGAAATTGGCCTAGATGGTTTCTACAATCTAGTCTAACTCTAGATCTCTGATCATAGGAAGATGGGATTAGATTTCATTGGGTAGAGCTGTTTGGCATGCTTGGGTTTGAAACCAGCCTTTAGCCTAAGAAGTCTGAAAGCAAAGGAAGATAAATCGAAGCAATTTGCATTTCAAAACTAGACTGTCAGCTACAGCTTCCAAGTCAATGAGTCTCTTACACAGTAAGAAACAGAAATTAAGCTGTTTAGTGGAGAACACATTCCAATTCAACAAGCATTTATTAAAAAGAATGAAGACTGTTGCCAAATTCACCCTCTAGAATACAGCAAAAGACAGGATATGCAGTTGTAGAATCTAATTTGGAAGGGCTTTTGAGGCCATATAGTCCAAATGTTCTCTGAACAAGAATCCTCCATATAATGTCTCCAACAATTTATCATCTAGCCTTGGTGTAATTTAATGCCAAGGAGAGGCAACTTCCCAAGGTTCAAAATACCAGCATAGGTGCTCTCCATTTTATTCAGTGACCAACCAAGAACAGAGAAGATCAAAACATGACATCATTCAAAATACAGCATTTACTAAGTGTGATTAAATAATCTCCAAGTACTACCCCACCCCAGGACCTTCCATTCATTCAATCAATTACAAAGTCCCTGTTCTAAACACTACTCCACCCCTAGGCTGTACCTTCATTTAGTCCACCACAAAGCCCCTCTTCTCAAATGGAGATTAGTTTCCAAACATAAGTAAAGTACATTCATTTGTTCAACCATACAACACAAAAAGGTCAAAAGTCCCCCACCCCTGGATCACAATTGAATCTACCCCAGAGTTACATCAAGTTTAAGCACAGCACTTAATACCCAAATGGAGGTCTTTTCTTCATCTTGACACAGAGGCAAGTTCTCAGCAATCTTAGTTCCTGGGGAGACAAGGCCCAGCAAGGCCACAAGATACATTGCCAGTCCCTTCATGAATTCATCCTCTGTCTGCAGAACAGTCCTAGAACCCATGAAAACATTAGCAAAACCCTCTCCCAGGATTTCTGTAAACATACAAGAAAATCCTTCTTCAAGGCTTCTGAACCAACAGAAAGATTCCCAGACCCCTGCAACAACAGCACTGTCCTTCACCAGTGGACAGTATTCACTCTGTCTGCAGGACAGTCTCCAGACCCCTGCAACAACAGCACTGTCCTTCACCAGTGGACAGTATTCACTCTCTGTCTGCAGGACAGTCTCAGGAGCTCTTAGCCAACAGCCAGGTTCCAGGACTTCTTCAACAAAAGGACTGTCTTTCACCAATGGACAAATCTGGCAAAACAACATCAAAACAGACAAAGTACCAGCAAAACAGCCATGTCTCCTCAGTCCTTGGCAGTTCAGGGGGCAGGTCTCAAAAGTCCAGGGCAATTCAAAGTGGCCCCCAGCAATTCTCTCAGTCTCTCTCTGCCTCCACGAGGTGCTGCTTCCAAAAAGTTCTTCTGCCTCTCTCTTGTGTCTCTCCAAATCTACGTCACCAGCTCCTCCCAGTTCAGGACTGTCTTTTCACATCAACAAGTCCATCCCACAGGTGGGATTAACAAGCTCTGGGTTTTAACATAATCAATTTGAAAACCAAGCCAATACAGGGGAATCTTTATATTCCATTACTATCACACTTGGCCTGAAGACCTCCAAGAAGGGGACAACCTACCACCTCCCAAGGCAGGCTGTTTCGCTTTTAATCAGATCCTACTGTTAGGCAATTTCTCCCCCCCCCCTTACATGATGCCTAAATCTGCCTCTGGTCATAGCTCTGTCAAACAAGTCTAATTCCTATTCCGCATGTTATTGTTGTTGCTACTGCTGCTGCTGCATTGTTTTCAGTCACATTCAACTCTTCATGAACCCATTTGGGGTTTTCTTGGCAAAGACACTAGAGTAGTTTGCCATTTCCTTCTCTAGCTCATATTACAGATGAGGAAACTGAGGCAAACAGGCTTAAGTGGCTTGCTCAGGGTCATACAGCTAGTACAGTCTGAAGTCAGATTTGAACTCAGGAAGATGAGTCTTCCTGACTCCAAGCCCAGCACTCTACACCCTATGCCACCTAGCTACCCCTATTCCTCATGACAGTCCTTCAAATATTTGAAATCAGCTATTATATTTCCAAAATCTGTTTCACATTTTCCATATCCATCGTTCCTCAGGAATTTTCCCAAGATCCTTCACCACCTTGTCTTCTTTCTTCTAGATATATTCCAGGTTATCAATGTACTAACATCTGTCCCTATATGAATCAGTAGGAGTGGGTAGTGGCAATGGAGTTTGACAAGGTTCTTTTCAGGCAAACAATATTCATGGCTATTTGACAGGATCAAGGCTATTTCTGCTATTTCTAGAGTCTTTCCTTTGGAAATGATATAGTAAAATTATATCCCCAAACCATCTGGCATTTAGAAACATAGTTTCAGAGCTGGAAGGGATCTCAGGGAACAAGAAATCCAACACTTTTGTATTACAGATGAGGGAACTGAAGTTCAGAGAGGTTTTGACTTTTCTAAGATTAGGTTGGTAGTATCAGTTGTAGAATTTGAATTCAGTTCCTCTCACTCCCAATAGTGCTGCTGATACTCTCTCCACAGGGCCTTGCTGCAATTTATAGTTCTGATGTTAGCTGGTGACAGGGGTCTGGTCCTAAGTTTTCTTTTCTGTAAAATGAGTAATTCTTTAAACTTTTTTTGGGGGGGGGGTGGGGAATATTTTTGGTTTGTTTTTCAATTCAACAAACATTTATTTAGCATTTGCTGTTTACAGGAAACTGTTAGGCATTTAAGCCTTATAGCAGGCTATTGAAACAGGGATTATGAGAGAGGGCTTATGTCCTGTAGCTAATAAGTGTCAAAGGCGAAATTTGAATTCTATTCTTCCAAGTTCCAAGTCTAGCATCCTTCCATTGAGCCAGGCCATAGTCCTATAATAAAACTTTACAAGGAACCTTGTGTCCTAATGCTAATATTATAATAAAATCCTACTGTGCTTTTTTTTTTTTTTGCTCTTTTCTCACTTAGACAAAGGAATGGTAATGAGAGCTTTGGGAACACAGGTGTTGGAAAAATAGTCATATGACTGTACTCCTGAATTACTACATAAAAAGGGTTGCTAATGTGCCTGATAGAAGAGGTCAAACTCAATTCATTCTGCCTTAGAGAAAAGCAGAGTCTCTCATGAGAAATCAAAAGTATTCTTTATAAAAGGCAACACAGCTAGGAAAGGTTCCTCAGTGCTATTTCATGCTGGGGGTTAGGGTGGTATTTGGAAAGGCCTAGAAGAAAAAATGGACCTTTGACCAACAGAATATATGGGGCCCTCAGGAAAGGTCTTCATAAGCTACAGAAAAGTCTCTTTCCCAGTAAATATATCATTTCAGTGTTTTTCCCTTCTTCAAAATGCAATTTAAGATTGTCTTCTATTCTAAAACCTTTAGCTAAATGCACCTGGTTTGGTGATGCATTCATTCCTCTGAGCAGATTTTTCACAGTCAAAATAATAGCTGACATTTATAAAGCACCTTATTAAGTGTTTCCCACACATTATCTCTTTTGATCCTCACAACAACCCTATGAGATAGATAACACAAGGATTACTATCCCATCATCATTTTACAGATGAAAAACCTGATGCTAGAATGGTAAAGTGATTTGTCCAAGGTCTCACAACTAGTAAGTGTCAAACCCTGAATTTGAACCCACATATTCTGAGTCTAAGACCAAAGGGCTTACCACTCTATGGCACTGAAGAGCTGTTATTTACTACACATGTTCTTACATTCATTCTGTGTTTGTTAACATAATGTGGGTCATGCAAAGCATGTAAATATGTCACCTGCTTTCTTCCTGCCAACCGCATTGTGACTTGGCATTTGGGTACAGTGGAGATAACAAACTGCTTGGCTGTTTCTAGATATGTGACCTGGTACTGAAAGGACTCAGTGTTTTGGTATGAAATGACAAAGTTTCAATAATCCCTTGGTCTTTCTCATGCCCTATGATGGTGCTATAAGCCTAGGGTGTTCCATCAGTTAAAAGGAAGGACATCTCCCAGCTCACTCCTTTTCCTTTAGCCCATCAGCTGGCATCATGGAACTTCAAGACTTCCAGTGAGACTTCAAGACTTCCAGTATCATGACAACCACTCTCATGCAGCACCTAAGGTAGAAGATTTCACTGGGTGAATTTATATTGAAACCCTTTTGCTGCCTTTTCTGCTTTGAGCAGATAACTGAACACTAACCTCAACCCAACACCAACCTCAACTGAATGTGTCCAGAGGCAGAGGTGGCTTTGTCTGAGTCTGAGAGTTCCAGAAGTCCTGGGTCCGTTAGGTGAAACCTACCCAAAGCAAGAGGAATTTCTTCGTTGGAGAGAATTACCACCAACAAGCCCCTGGCCTGGCTCACCTGAAGACATGAACTTTGGGGAAAACAATGCAGAGTGAAGATTGGATGGAATCTGCTTAGTCAGAAATCATGCAAAGTGCTTTATGTATTTATGAATTTCAAGTGATAGCCTCCCAGGAGATTTTAAAAGTAGTTAAAAGTTACTAAACCCTGTTGTTCTATTGATACAGTTTTTTATGTGAAAAAATAAAATACCTGTCCCATTCCTGATTCATATTGAATGTTGAAGTAAAAAGTTACTTCCCCTTTTGGGGAGACCTAGACACAAACCAAAAACCTCAAATCGTTTGTCCCAAGGCACAAAGGTGAAGGGTTTAATAAACCAAAGACTATGGTAAAAAGGAACTTAAACCTCTTCCTATGAGTGATCATGAGTGATCAGGATTGAGCTTGATCCAGCCACATATATTGGAGTGCAGAGGAGGGTAACCTTTTACTGGAGAAGGGAGTGGACACAGGATGCCAGTCACCTGGTCCAGTAGCAGTTCCTCAAAATAGTAGAATAGTATTGAAATTTCTGTAGCTACCCCCACTGTCTCAATCTGGCTTGTTTTCCAGGTACTTGTTAATCAGGACTTGGGAGGCTCTGTTGGGGGAGGTGTCACCCAGTCTGCAGTTTTTATATTACCTGCTATCCAGCACATAGCAGGTCATCTCCTACCTGTTAACCAGTCAGTAGAAGTCCCTTCACCTTCTCTGTTATCTCTTTCCTTATGATGTGGCAATTAGGGAGGAGCTGAGATGCAGTGGCCCATCCCCTTTGGGTTATGTGACTTATACAAATTGTGTTTATCTCACTATGAAAGTTATCAATAAAAGCTGGCTCCATCTTGAATTTCTCCCTGATCTCTACTGATCAGCCATTCACCATGTGGCTGCTTTGATGCCTTTTTTTTTTTTTAAATAAATTCCTTTTAATTGTCTTTCCCCCTGAGTTTTGCCTCCTTAATCTGGGCCAAAGCCTAAAGAAAGAATTTTTCCTTTAACAATAGGATGATGCACCTAGATCAGTAAGAGACCTTACAGATCATCTTGTCAATCTCTCTCATTTTACAAATGAGGAAACTGAGGCCTGAAAGATTATCCCGCTGGTGAGTAGCAGAGTCACAATTTGTACTCAAAGTTTAGCACTCTTTCCCCATTAGGCTATAAATTCCCCAAAGGATTATGTTTTCCATTTGTTTCATAGCCCTCCCTCCACCCTTCTACTCATCTTTACTTAGCAGCCTGTACAATGGTCTATTTGGTACTGTTGGGGTGCTTGGGATCTATATCTGTAACAGCAATTTGTAAAACCAGTTTGTACAATTGTCACTGCAATTTGTATTGTAAAATTGTAATAGCAATTTGTAAAACCAGTCTGTAAAATCACGTTTCCCTTTCCCAGCCTCAAACTCTGCCCCTTCCCCCTATCCGCACTCTGCCTAGGCAACAACTTGTGACTCCTTTGTCCTTGCTTAATCTAGCCCTATTATAGTTGCCTCATGTCTCCTCCTGTCTGGCCCAAATCTAATCTCCAAGTTAAACTCCTCAAACTTTTATCTATGATCTGAAGTCAGAAGTTAGCCTTGGTTCCCTTACATCCATCTGGTCAGCCCTGACAATGGCAGCCCTACCCTTTAAAAGTAAAAGCCTGTGCCCCCTTTCACTTGCAGGTCCCCTAAAGATCCTTGCCCACTGTAAAGCATATAATAAACTTTTTCAACTCTGATTCCAAGTAAGGCTGAGCTGAATTCTTTCCAGACTGAATCGCAAGTTCTGGTCTTAGATAAGATCGGAGTTCCTGCTGAACCTAATAGCCATCCCTCATCAGTTACATTGTATAGAAACACATTTTTATATTTATATTATATATATTTTATATTATATATATAATGCCACATTGTATATAAACACAAACTGCTGGGAAGTTAGCAAAGCATTTAGGATTGTGCTGTCCCTACTCAGAGCCAGTGTCAAATATTTGCTGCTGGAGAGGAGACATGAGTTATAAAAACCAAGGGCTATCCTAAATGATTTGATATTCAACTTTGGCACACAGCTAAATCAATCAGAGACTCACAAAATGTGTTCAAGACACTTTGGCCACCTTTAGAAAAACAAAATATTAGAAATGGAAGGCAGCTGAGAGGTCACCAAGCTGAACCCACATAATTTTATAAATGAACAATCCGAGTTCAAGGAAGGAAAGTGACTTGTCCACAGTCCTACAGTCAATGAGTGGTAGAGTTGGGACCAGACTCCTGAGGGCTTTCCACTGCTGTTTGTTTGCATGCCCCTCCTCTTGTGTAACTATGGGGTGCTCCACAAAGTTATAATAAGTATTTCATTTGCCTATATGTTAAGTGGCATCTGCATTTCCTCTGTGCCTTTTTTCTCTTTACTTTGCAAATTACTCATGGACAGAGACAGTATCAACATTGGAATGTGTTCTACCTTCCCAGCACCTGGTTTGCATTTCTGCTCACCAGGGGAGCTGAGTAAATACAGTTCACTGACTCACCTATTCAACTGATCCTAGCCTCAATTCCACACTTAATCCAAGAGCTTTACTCTCAGCATTTGAGGATTAGAGGTGACACCAATACCACCAACAACTAGGTGGTGGAGAAGTAAGAGGGGGCGGAGCCTGAAGGGGGAAAATAATATTTTTAAAATGACTCATGTGAAAACAAAAGGAATCAATTTAACATGGCAGTTGGCTTGTAGCTAGGACAACTGACAACTCAAGAAGCATTTGTAATCAAAATAAAGAAATGAGTTTATACCTGTGTGTGGAATCACTCCAAAGCATCATAATTATTATGATCATCATAGCCAGCATTTAAAAATAGCTCTTTGAGGTTTGCAAAGAGCTTTACATATGTTAGCTCATTCCATCCTTGCAACAGCCCTGGGAGGTTGGTGCTATTGTTATGCCCATTTTACAGATGAATAAACCAAGGCAGACTGAGGTAAAGTACCCAAGGTCACAAAACTAGACTTGGCAGTTTTGAGCCCGAGTGGTAGAGAAGATGCTGGTAGAATGGAAGCTTTTGAGGGCAGGGTTTGTTTTGCTTTTCTCTTTATATTCCCAGAGCCTCATACAGAACAGAGTCATCTTTAATTCTTCAGTCTCATCCAAAATTTGCTAAACTTTATTCATTCAAATCCCTCAACATTTCTATTCACACCATCACCACTCTGATTCAGACCACCATCACCTCTTGCAATAACTTTCTTTAAAAAGAAGAAAAGCTTATCCATTTATTTTAATATTCTTTTTTTAGGGAACAAGTCAGAGTTGAGTGACTTGCCCAGGGTCACATGGCTAGTACATGTCTGAGGCCAGATTTTAACTCCGGTTCACCTGATACTAGCCAGTGTTCTATCCACTGCACCACTTAGCTGCCCTTTAACATTCTTTTAAAAATTTAGAATCTAAATTGTCTCCTTCTTTCCAGTCCCTCCCCCATCCATCTAGCAGGCAAGCAATATGATACCCATTAGATGCAAGATGACTTTATGTCATCTTATACTAACTTTCTAACTGGTCTCCCTATGTTCTTCTCCAACCTCTTCCATTCCCTCCAATTAGTCCTCCATGTAACCACCAAATGATATTTCTAAAATGCAGATCTGAACCCATTATACCTCTCCTCTGGCTCCCCTTTGCCAGTACAAGCTCCTCTGTCATTTTAAGCCCTTTACAATCTAAGTTCAGTCTACCTATCCAAGTTTATTATATATTATTCTTCTTCATCTACTCCATACTCCAACTTAATTAGCCTGTTACTGACCCATGAACACTACATGCCACTTGCTATCTCCATACCTTTGCATAGCTCTGGAATTGCCTGGAATTTTTCATGCCTAGGATTCTCCTTACCTCCATTTCTTGGAACTTCTACCTCCCTTCAAGGCTACCTGCTTGATCTTCTTTAGTGCTTGGCGGCAGTCAAATCACTCAGTATTTACTTTGTCCATAGCCAGTATTTGCTTCTCTGAAAACATACTGTATCTCCTTTGTGGAAGGGACAATACACACTAAAGTCTCTGCCCCATAGGCTAGGTGAGTTTTTCCCTAAAGGATAGGGAAGCTATCCCTGAGACTTGATTGATCCAGTGGACTAGTGTTCCAGCCGCTGATTGCAAACAACTAATCACCTAAAAATGCTAGCTCACAAGGAAGGGAAGGGAACAAGTATTTATTAAACACCTTCTATTCCCTCTATAAGTATTATTTCATTTGATCCTTGCAACAACCCTGGGAGATAGGTGCTATTATTATTCCTATTTTATATTTGAGGAAACAGACAAATGGAGGTTAAGTGACTTACCCAGTCACACAAATGATACGTATCTGAGGCTGGACTTTTATTTGGGTCTTCCTGACTCTGGGCCCAGGGCTACCTAGAAATCAGTATCCCTTAGATTTGATACTGCTGTGTGAGTCAACACATCCTGCTCACCTAACACATCTTCCTTACCAAGAATTTTCTGCATAATGACAAGGGGGAGTTACATCTACCTGAACCAGTGCTGAATCCTTTCCAAACTATCCTTTCCAAGCCACTGTTAAACTTTTTTTTAAAGCATTGGATGGTCCACAAGTTGTTTGTTCAGACTGACCTGAGTTAGACCTGGCTTACAAATTACCTTATAGAATATAAGCTTCCTAAGGCAGGGAATACCTCACTCATATTCATAAACTCTCAGTCTGCCATATAGTAGGCACTTAATAAATGCTTTTTGAATGATTTGTTGATGACATAGTAGATAATTAATGTTTGTTGAGTTGAATGGCACATGTACAGAAATAGAGAAGTTTATAAGGGGCAGGTTTACAAAAGGAAATAATGTGTTAAATTGGGAATGTGTTGGATTTAAAGTACCAATGTGACAATCCCAGTTAGAAATGGCTAGCATGCTGTTGGAGATGTGTGGGGTATGGGGACCCCAAAAATCCCTTACCCAAAAATATTAAAAGTCAGAGGTGTCTTGAGGAAAGAACAGGAAGTTTTTTTCAATTCTCACTTCCAGCCCCTCTCCCATCCATCTAGGTATCCCTTCCACCAGTAGGAACCAGCAGAACTCATGTTATAGAAGATGGAACAAAGAATTTATACCCTAATGCAGTCAAGCTCCCTCCCACAACTGTCCTTCTCCCATTGGCTGGGAGGGGAGCTTACACTCTGAATGCAAAATTTCCTCCAATGATAAGGAACAAGGAAATAGGGGATAGCCAATCCAAATGTACCTATCTTTATTTGCCATTATCCAAAGTGAAGAAGGGGGAAGGGCTCTGAGAGATTCCTAAAATTCCTAAAGGGTTTAAGGCTGGTCCTAGGTTGTGTAATTTCTTAGGAAACCCAGGACTCATATGTGTTGGGTCTTACAAAAGTCTGTCTCTGGTTTCAAGAGTTTCTCTCCCTTTTCTTTCTGAGGAGGCTTCACAGAGGGTCCACAGAGAGAGTGTACGCCACTCAGAGATGTGGTATTAGAGCTCAGAGGACAGATTGAGGAATATCTGTGTCTCTATCCAGGAGCACAGGGGAGGCAGCTCACACTAGTCCATTAGATCCAATTATTAAATTTCCAGTGCAAACATTTATACCTCAAATCAGCAAGCACTACTAAACAGGGCTTGGTTTATTCTTTTGTTGATCGTTTGGAATAAAGCAGATTAAAATTTAAAATGTGTTTTGCATACTCCCCCCCCCCAACCCAGCCAGGTGTTAAACAGTTATTAGCAAACCTCTATCTCCATCTGTCTACTTATGAGTATTATCTTCATAGAGGGGATCATTGAACCCATGCAATGAAATCAACAAGTAATGGAATATTAAAAGAAGAAATAAGATCCAGGGACATAATGAGGTCAGAGAACCATAAAATGTTGGGGTTTAAGGTTTAGGAATATGAATGAGACTCCCAAATACCAACTGCTATTTGGATCCTGCCAAATGAACTCTACTCAAATACTCAAATGGACCACTCTACTCAAATGGACCACTGGATCCTGCCAAATGAACTCTACTCAAGTCTTCTCTCAGTCACAGTAAAGCAAAGTTTATTAAAGTTTCACCATAATGAGTAGACTATTAAGGAGCCTCAGTATCTATGATGCTATACAAGCAGGCCAGAATAATCTGACACAGATTAAGTCTGTGCTAGATAAATCTCGGCTTCTTCATGGAGGCAAGATGGAGTTTATATACAGAAGGTTGTGGGAAGGTTCTAGGGGTGGTCTAGAGGAGGGGTTTGAGAAGGGTCTTCAGGAGAAGTCAGATGAGGTCAGACTCCAGTAATGAGACTAAGGGTGGGAAATAGCTGGAGGCTACCTGGAGATGACAGACAATAGAGGGCCAGGCTAGTTTAAAGGCAACAGATTTGGGCATAGATATTTTGGGAGGATCAAAGGGGGGGTGGGTAGCTGGACAATGGAGGGCTAGGCTAGTAACAGAGATTTGGGCCAAGGTATAAGAAAGCTTATGGCCTCAGGCAAATGCTTTATGTGGGGAAGATTCAAGGAGAGTTCAAGAGGGTTCCCAGAGCCTGTACCTCATCAGTACAGAGACTTGGGAGACATGTATGACTTGTTTTGTACATACTTTTTTTTCTGGAAAGCCAGTTGTTAAAAATTTACTAGTGTTGGCCTGAGGCACCTGGCCCATCCCAGTCAATAGTCCTTTTAACTGTCCTTTCCCTAGGGCTCTTTCCCCACTTAACTCCTTCCCTGGTCTGCACCTGGTCCCACCCCAGGCTACTTGCCACCCCTTACTCCATCCAGATCTTCCCACAGTCTTTCTGAATAAAACATCAATCTTACCCTCACCAATTGCTTAGATTCTAAAGATCTGGCCCACTGCTATCGGCATGACAAGTAGTACAGACTCACTAGGATTCTCACCCGCCCCATCTGGTGGACTGAAAGAAGGCTTGAGTGGCCACATTCTTTCCAGAAAGACCTGTGTCCTTTGCTCTTGGGTTTCCCAAGTCCAGCAACAATAGGGGAATAATGATAGCACCTACTTCACAGGGTTGTTGTGAGGATGATGAGACAATATTTGTAAAACACTTTGTAAACCTAAAAGCAACTACACAAGTGTCACATTTTTGTTTTTCTTATTATCATCATTGGTATGCATTACTATGACCACCTAAAACTTCCTGATTTTTTACAAACTTGGTACAAAAAATATTTATGATTAAAAAATACTAAGATTTAAAAAATTAAAAAAAAATACTAAGATTGGGGGCAGCTAGGTGGCACAGTGAATAGAGCACCAGCCCTGGAATCAGGGGAACCTGAGTTCAAATCCGACCTCAGACACTTAATACAAAAACTAGCTGTGTGACCTTGGGCAAGTCACTTAACCCCAATTGCCCTCCAAAAAGCAAAAAATAAATAAATAAATACTAAGATTATAAATGGGCACTAATTATTTTATAAGCATTTGAGCCAAGGCTCCTCCTCAAGATATTGCTGACATTCATCATTCCTTCATTCCTTCAATATACTTGTGATCTCCCTGGCATAGGCAACCCTCTTACTCATGAAGATCTTATCCTATTTGTATTATCCCGTCCCATAAAGCCTCTCTGTAAATCTTCCTAAAGTGTTAAAAAGGCTTCACTTTGTTCTTTTTTAAAATTTTAATTTATTTTTTGATTATATTTTAAGTTTCAAATTGTCTCCTTCCTTCCCTCCTCCCATATATATGTATGTGTGTATGTGCATATTTATATGTGTGTATGCATATGTACACATATATGCACATATGTACACAGACTAAATGTATTATATATTATATACTATATATACGCACAAATGTACATGCACATATATGTATATTCTATCTATCTATTTATCATACTATGCATGCTTCTATTTATCAATTCTTTCTCTGGAGATGGATAGCACCTTCCTTCATAGGTCCTTTGTAGTTGAATTGAGTATTTATAATATTCAGAATAACTTAGTCATTCAGTTATTCTTCAACTATCTCCTAGAAACAGGCTGTCTATCTGTCTGCTCTCCCTTTCTCTTGCTACATGACTGACAGGTCTTGCTACATGACAGATCCTTTACTGATCATACATGACCTTAGGGACATTCTTAAAGCTACCTCTAGTGTGCCAGTGATTGTTGGTAAGATGCTGCAGTTTGTGCTTGCCTGTCATCTGCCCATCTGTCCATGTGTCTGTTGTCCTTTGGGTCACCTACAGTTTTGCTCCTCTGAGATGATAGTGCCTCAAGACTGTCAGTTATGCAGCATCACTAGGAAAATACTGGCACAAAGAGAGGGGCTTTGACCCCTGGGAGCAGCTTGAGATTACTGGAAGAACGGTACAATTTCCCAAGGGTGGACCAATTCAATTCAATAAATATTAAATATTTACCAGTCATTGTACTAAGTACTGGGGATACAAGTAAGAAAAGCAGTTCCTCCCCTCAAGGAGCTTCCAATCTAATGAAGGGAGACAACACACAAAACAAAGCTGGAAAGGGTGGGGAGACACCACAGGGTACTCTGAGCAGGGGCATCTTGTTCTTTGGAGTTGAAACCAAGCAGAGCTGCAGATGGAAAATAGAGGGAGTTGCAAAGTTCAGGTTCTGCTTTCTGCCCTACCCTCCAGCCCTCCAGCCAATCAGAGGGGAGAGGAGTCTGAGAGAGGTGGGAAGGTGTTGAATATCCAAGGCTGAGGTCTGGGGTGATCAGCTTAGCCTGGGAGGAGCATCTTGTTTGTAGAGTTGAAACCAAGCCCAATCATTTCTTTGCCTTAAATTCTATCCCCAATCTTTTTGTTCTTCTATAGCCCCTGTCCTGGGGGTAGCTAGGTGGCACAGTGGATAGAGTGCCAGGCTTGGAATCAGGGAGACCCATCTTTCAGAGTTCAAATCTGACCTCAGACTCTTACTAGCTGTGTGACCCTGAGCAAGTCACTTAATCCTGTTTGCCTCAGTTTCCTCATCTGTAAAATGAGCTGGAGAAAGAAATGGCAAAGTACTCCAATATCTTTGCCAAGAAAACCACAAATGGGGTCAGCAAGCATCAGACACAATTGGACAATAACAACAGCCCCTGTGTGTGTGTGTGTGTGTGTGTGTGTGTGTGTGTGTGTGTGTGTGTGTACACTGACAAATTCAGGGTGCTGTTCATTCAACTACAAGTTACAATCTGTGCAAATATACATTCTTCATCTGCTTTGTCTTTCCTTTGTGTCCTGGGAGGCTTACTTCTTCTGAGGCACTAATGAGGACTCTGTTGGGGAAGCCCTGTAGTTTTCTGGGCCTCAAAACAATCACTCAGTGTCTCCCACAAAGAACATTGCCAGAACCAAAGAGAATCTTTCTTTCAGTCAGACTTTGTATAGGACATAATCCACAACGCTGGCAAATGCTGTAGGTGAACCCGCTGAACATCTCCCTTGATTCTGATGCTCGGGGCCTGTCAGTTAACAAGAATATCTGTGCTTATTTCAGTCTAGGAATTTCTAGTGTCTTAGTGCATTCATGGGAGACCTTTGTTGGAGAGACTTGAAGGCTTCATTTCATTCTATCAGATCAAACGTTCTTTGTAATCAATAAGCAACAGACACAGCAGGCCTTGAATTCCAGTCACCTTTTAATTGTATGATAGCAAAGATCTGTTCTGAAGGGGAAATTTGTCTGAGGGGAAAAGCCCTATATATAGTCCCTTCTCACATTTTCATTAATCTTCTGATGCATTTATTTTTTTTTTTAATTTGGCCTGGCCCTATGATTTCATTGATGCATGAACCTCTCATTGGGGTAATTCTCTCTATCCATGCTGGTCAGCACCTACTCTGTAACCTGTGGCCTTAGAAAGCTGGGGGAGGGGAGGGGAAGCAAGAGGTTACATGCCTCTTCCCCAGGATCACAAAGCCGGTATGTATCAGAGTCAGGACTTGAACACAGAGCTTCCTAACTCTAGACTGGCATTCTATCTACAATGCCATGTCATCTCTCATACTTTTGTAGTGATGAGAAAATAGAGGTAAATGGATTAGTAGCTGCTGATGTCTTTTTTATCACCTCTAAGTAATAAAAATGATGATAACACCATCTGTTCTCTTTTCCATTCTTTGGGAAATTTTCTTGAAAATTGATCCCTGAGTACCAGCACTATCTTTTGCATATATTTGATCAGGGTTGAGCATCACCAAAATAGCAATAGGAGTGATCATGACATGTCTCAGCAAAAGGTAACAAATTGAAAACCAGAAATTGTGCAGGAGAAGCCCAGGTCCTGTGGCATGCCCTTAGTAGATATTGTTCTTGCCACACAGACTGGGCTAATTTATTCTCCAAATGTCAGAGAAGCTGTTCCTAAAACTGGACTGGACTGGTCTAGTCAGAGGCTTGAGCCACTGATAACGCCTCCCAGTCACCTAAGGCATTACAAAACAGTTCACAAGGAATCAGTACTGTTAAGATTTGGTGGCTTTCCCACTGCCCTGTAAGTCACCACAGCCATCTATCTGATCCATCACATTCTGCTGCCCAGATGAGTTTTTGTCAGCCCAGGATGCCCCAGACCACATCTCCATCGCTACCTCAGCAGCTTCTTCTCACCTAGCAATATCTTCACTCCTATGACTTTTCCCTCTGATTGGTGATCTCCTCTCCAAACCTCCATTTGAGGAAGCATACACTCCAGCCATCATGCTCTCTTCCAAACCCCACCAGCCTATGATATCCCAGACCACCTCTCAACCTTTGAGGTACCTTCCTCACTCCTCCCACCTTTCAGCTTCCTTAGAACAACTCTCCTTTTCTTTCTCCACTTGAGTATAACCTCCTTGAGGGCAGAAACTGTCTTTCTTTTTGCTTGTATTTGTCTTTCCAGCACTTCATACTGTTTGGCACGTAATAAGTTCTTAATAAATGTTTTATCTTGCTAGCTAATTATCCATCTACCAATCTATTTATCTTTCTGTCATCTCTATATCTATCATCTCTTTATCAGCTGTTACCTACCAGTTATCATCTATCTATCTATCTATCTATCTATCTATCTATCTATCTATCTATCTATCTATCTATCTATCTTTCTATCTTTCTATCCTTCTATCTATCTGAATGGTGATAAGGTGAACTACATGTACCAGAACCAAAGCTGTATTCTTGCTAAAAAAAAAAAAAAACCTTTCCATGGTACAACTAAGTAAACTTCTTTTTGTTAAGTAGTAATAGTAACTGCTATAGACAGGTTTAAAGTTAAGAAGTGAAGCCTTATTTTTGGAACAAAAGCTTATTTGTTTCCTATGTCTTCAGCATAAACACAGAAACTATTTAATGAAGAAGCTGCTCACAATTATGAGATCATCGTCATGTTGGAGAATTCATCACATGATATTGACAGTGCCTTTTAAATGCCTGCAGAGTTCTAGACTCTTTTTCTTAAAACTTTCTTCAGATGATCCCTGTTCACTAGACAAAGAAACTTGGAAAGGGTGTGTGGTGTAGCAGAAAGCAAGCTATACTTGGGGTCAGAAAAGATCTGGGTTCAAGTCCCTCTTCTGAGACTTACTGGCTATCAGAGCTATAACTTGGGCTTTTTTTTAAACTAAGACAAAAAATATGACAGTGGGGTGGTAGAAGAGCAATAGAAACTGCAGTGCTACAAAGAACAGTATGACTAGGAGTGAAAGGATGATACCAGGGAGTGTCTAATCTCAGTTGTAATTGTACCTGAAGAGGAGGTGACCTATTTCCTAGATAGTTTGCAAAGGAAGTCAACAAGATTAGGTCAATCAATAAATAAATATTTAAGTGCCTACTATGTGCCACATGCTGTACTAAGCTGTGGGCATAAAAAAAGAGGCAAAAGATACTCCCTGCCCTCAAGGAGCTTACAATCAAATGGAGCCACTTACAGTCTAATGGTGTGGGCATGTTGAGGAGTATGTCCCCC
Organism: Petaurus breviceps papuanus; assembly: GCF_028583685.1. Lineage (NCBI taxonomy): Eukaryota > Metazoa > Chordata > Mammalia > Diprotodontia > Petauridae > Petaurus > Petaurus breviceps. The sequence continues at coordinate 1,563,268 of NW_027187241.1, forward strand.
AAACTCAATCCTGGAGAAAAGCTTCCTTTATCCCTTGCTAGTTAGGGCTTTGCTAGATATGTGATCCTAGGTAAGATCCTTAATCCCATTGACTCTCAGTTTCCTCATCTGTAAAATGGTCATAATAATTCTTGTAGTAGCTACCTTATAGTGTCATTGTGAGGATCAAATGAGATGCAATAATATACAAAAAGTGATATGTACATTTCAACTCTTATCATTGAGAATTTAAGTAATTTTCCTACAACTACAATTCTGTTGGGTCACCCTACAGAATGAGAATCAGGATAGAGAGCTTCTGAGTTCTGGGTCATACAGCTTCTGAATGTGGAATTAAAGGGGATGGGGAGGAAAAGTCATTGCCAATGAACAAAAGCCTTCTTTTAATTCTTCAGCTTGAATTGCTTCCAATGGCTAACAGACTCATCAAAACAGGCAGCTGTCTGATTCGGTGTTCCAAGACTAAATATGTAAATGGACACCAAACAGTAGGGCAGGATAAGCAATTAAAAAGACTTGGCATTTTTTCCAATTCCAACCATCTAAGCAGAGATTTCTATTCTCAAATATGTATGCCAACAAGTAACAGCCTAAAATAAGCTTCCACAAATAAATGGCACACCTTCCCAAAGAGATGATTATATGATGACTGGCCTCTTCTTTAAGTGCCCTCAACGTCATTCTTTAGAGATCAAAGACATTCAATGTGGTGTTATAGAAGAAATGATGGACTGGAACTCAAGAGACCTGGGGTTGAATTTTAGTTTTGTAACTGAAAGTATAATCTTGAACAAGTCACTGGCCCTCCCTGAGGCTCAGTTTCCTCATTAGTAAAGTGAAGGGTTTCAGTTCAACAGTCATTTCTTAGGGCCATATCATGGGTAAGACACTTTGCCAGTCCTTGGAGATACAAAGGCAGTAATAAAACATTACCTGCCCCCAAAGAGTTTACATTCCACTGGATTGTATTAGATGACCCCTAATACCTCTTCCAACTTTGACAATTCATGATTTTTCTGTACTCTTCATACATAACTAAGGACCATTCAGGCATCCCTTGAGAGTTCCCATCAGAAAAGATATCCATTCATGCCCAAGAGTATGTGTCCCTTCAAGACAAAAGGTCACTGCAATACAACATGGCAGCCAAAAAAGTTAACACAAATTTAATGTAATTATACTTCAATTGACCTAACATTTCAACAGTTCAGATTGCAACCTTTCTTTACCTTCTCATTGTGTGTGATTTTTTTTGTCTATGTTCATCTACACATACTTCATCAATGAGCTATGAAATGTACTGTATCCTCTTCACCTCTGACTCTAGTTTCCTTGGTTTCTTCCAAGATTCAGCCCAAGTCTCCCTTTTCAGCTTCCTCTTATGTGTTGCCTTTCCCCATTAGAACATAAGTTCATTGAAGGCAGAGACTCTTTCTTTTTGTGCTCCCAGCAATTAACACAAAGTGTGGCCATCTTAATCACTTAATAAATGTTAGTTGACTGACTGCAGGTGATATTTCCTAATCCCTGTTGCTGCTATTGCTTTACTCTGAGATTAACTTCCATGTACATTGCATGTATCTTTTATGTACCTGGTTACATACATGCTGTCTCCTCCATTAGAATGTGAGCTCATCAGGGTAAGGAGAGTTTTTTGCCTTTTTATCTCTAATGCTTAGCACAGTACCTAGTTTATGGTGAGTGCCTAACAAATGACTACTTGACTGATTGAATGACTTTCTCCAGGTTGTTTGACATCTTATTGAGTAATAGGGCAATAACTGGGCTAGTCATCTATTAACTTTCATTCTTCCAACATGACTATACCATCTCCTTTTCTATTCTTTTATAAGTTTTCTATGTCACTTCTTGTAAAACAAAAACATTATTGATCACAGACTGCAACTTAGCTATTCTCACCACTCATCACTGTCTCCATCACTTTTTTGAGTCACCTAGAATGCTAATTCTTCAATGATTCTGGTGTGCTAAGATTCAGTTATTTAGTATTACCAGGAGAATATCTGTATTATGGATATTGATTTTAGATACAAGTGGCAGCCTAGAATCATTGAAAAAACTCCACAATTACTCAAATACAATCAAGCCCACTTTCTTCCTTATATTCAATGCTGGAACCAGCTCATTTTCTTTCAGTCACTTCTGCCCAATTTATATGCTAGTAGATGAATACAATGGGCTATCCATACACCTTCATGTTGTACTTTGGAAGTAGGCATTCTTCATTCATTTTGCCTCCATTTTCAAAAAGGGAAGAGAACTATCCATAAACTACAAGCCAACGAACTTGACATGGATATCTGGGAAAATTCCAGAATGGATTATTAAAGATGGTTGGAAAATGTATAGTTTGATTATCTTAGAAAAAACATGGATAGACTTGCATGAAATAATAGAGAAATTGAAGAGAGCATTGTATACAGTAACAACGATATTATTTTAAGAACAACTTTGAGCAACTAAATCATCTTGGCTATTATAAATACCCAAATTAACTACAAAAAAAAATAGGAAGGAAGATGCTATCTGCATCCAGAAAAAGAATTGATAAGTAGAAGTATGTATAGAATGAGTTTACATATATACATATTTGTGTCTAATCTCTAGGGCAAGGTATAAGGGCAGAGGGAGGAAAGAAAAAAAGGGAAAAAATTGACATGATAACCTCATCATATATTTAAAAGGAAGAGTACATTATGCATAACAGGTTCACAGTTTCCATGCTCAATCATCTTTTTTTTTTGTTATATTGTTATAGAAATGCTAGTTTTATTCCATAAATTAAAATTTTAATTAATAAAATTTTTTTAAAAAAGAAATGGAAACAAGAGAGTGCTCTATAAAGAACAGGTTATACCAAATTACCCCCAATTTCCTTTTTTTTTTGACAGAATTATTAAACTAGTAAATAAAGGAAATACTATGTATATAGTTTACCTAAATTTTAGCAAACTTTTTAATAATGTATCTTCTATTCTAATAGAGAGGTATAGATAATACAATTAGATAAATTCAGACAGAGGTGTGTTACTTGAAAAGTTGTTGTTACATGCAAACAGGAAATAAGATATACAGGCAATGGGGTATACAAATCCACCTTACCCTACAAGAAAATAAGGAGGGAAGGGGGAAGGGGTGGGATGGGGAGGATATATAAGAGGGCAGACTGGGGGAAGGAGTAATCAGTGTGCTTGCCATCTTGGGGTGAGGGGTAGGGAGAGATGGGGAGAAAATTTGGAACTCAAAATCTTATGGAAACGAATGTTGAAAACTAAAAGCAAATAAATTCTGAAATGAAAAAAAAATTAAAATAAGTCCTTTGGAATTGTCTTAGATCACTGTATTGATTAGTGCAGCTGATTATCATTATGATATTGCTGTTACCATATATACTGTTTTCCTGGTTCTGCTCATTTCAATTGTATCAGTTCATACAAGTCACCCCAAGGTAGACTAGCTGTACTGGATCTAATACTGTATTATAAAGCATCAATCATCAAAACTACTTGGTACTAACTAAGAAATAGAGTCGTGGATCAGTGGAATAGGTTAGATACACAAGATACAGTAGTCAATGATATAATACTCTACTATTTGATAAACCCTAAAACTCCAGCTTCTAGGATAAGAACTCACTATCTGAAAAAAAAAAACTGCTAGAAAAACTAGAAAACAGTATGGCAGAAACTAGGTATAGACCAACATCTTACACTGTATACCAAGATAAAGTCAAAATGGGTACATGATTTAGATATAAATGATGATATTATAAGCAAACTAGGAGGGCAAAGAGTAGTTTACCTGACAGATCAATGGAGAATGGAAGAATTAATGATCAGACAAGAGATAGAGAACATTATGAAAGGCAAAATGGATAATTTTTCTTACATTAAGTTAAAAAAACTTTTACACAAACAAAGCCAATGCCACCAAGATTAGAAGGGAAGCAGAAAGCTGGGAAATAATTTTGTACAGCAAGCAACTCTCATAAAGCCTTAATTTCTAAAATATATAGAGAACTGAGTCAAATTTATAAGAATACAAGTCATTGAGGCAGCCAGGTAGCACAGCGAGTAAGAGCACCAGCTCCAGTGTTGGGATGACCTGGAGTTCGAATCCCGGGATCAGACACTTAGCACCCACCCAGAAACACATGGCCATGTAACCTTGAGCAAGTTACTTAACCCTGATTGCTTAAAAAAAAATACAAGTCATTCCCCAATTGACAAATGGTCAAAGGATATAAACAGGCAGTTTTCAGATGAAGAAATTAAAGCTGTCTATAGTCATATGAAAAAAATGCTCTAAATAACTATTGATTAGAGAAATGCAAATTAAATCAACTCTCAAGTACTACCTCACACCTATCAGATTGACTAATATGACAGAAAAGGAAAATGATAAATATTGGAAAAGATGTGGGAAAATTGGAATACTGATTAGCATTGTTGATGGAGTTGTGAACTGAATAGCTAACCATTCTGGAGAGCTATTGGGAACTATATATACCCTTTGATGAAGTAATACCACTACTAGGTCTGTATCCCAAAGAGATCATGAAAAAAGGGAAAGGACCCACATGTTCAAAAATATTTATAGCAGCTCTTTTTGCAAGGGCAAAGAATTGGAAATCAAATACCCATCAATTGGGGAATGGTTGAACAAGTTGTGGTATATGAATGTAATGGAATACTATTGTTCCATAAGAAATGATGAGCAGGCAGATTTCAGAAAAACCTGGAAACTCTTTCATGAACTGATGTTGAATGAAGTGAGCAGAATCAGAACATTGTGTACAGTAACAGCAACATTGTGCAATGACCAGTTTTGATAGACTTAGCTCTTCTCAGAAATGCAATGATCTAAGACAATTCCAAAAGACTTATGACGGAAAGTGCTATCCACAATCCACAAGAAAAAACTATGGAGTTTGAATGTAAATGGAAGCATACTATTTTCTCTTTTTTCCTTTGTTTTTTTTCTTTCATGGTTTGTCCCTTTTGTTCTGATTCTTCTTTCACAATGTGACTAATGTAAAAGTATGTGTAATATAATTGTACATATATAGCCTACATTAGATTGCAGGTCATCTTGGGAAAGGGGGGGATTTAGAACTCAAAATATTTAAAAAGTGAATATTGAAAACTAAAAATAAATCAATTTTAAAAATTTTAAATAAACTTTTTAAAAAGCCTTCCCAGGTAAAATTTTGTTTTTAAAATATTTTTTTAAATGCCATAGAGCTGTGAGTGGAGGTTCTTCAGCTTTCTGAGGCTTGATGCTATCAGCACAACCAACACGGGATCTCAGGTTGCATAAATAGAAACAATATTGAGAAGGAGAAAGGAAACAGTCCTATTCTACTCTGTTCTGCCCAGATAACATCCGAAACAATGTTTTCAGCTCAGGGTGCCATATTTTAAAAAGAACATTGAGAAATTGGAGTGGATCCAGTGGAAGGTGAGCAAGAGGGCAAATGGACTCAAAACTATACACAAGAGTATCATTGAAAGGATATGGATATGTTTAGCCTGGAAAAGAGATTACTTAGGAGCTCTGTCATTAGAAGCTATGTGACTGGGGGCAATGACAACTTTTTCAAATAATTCAAGAGTGCTATCATGTGCAAAAAGGACTGGATTTTTTCTACTTTGCCCAAATGGTAGAATTACAGGATTATAGATTTAGAGCTGGGAGAGGACTGTTATATCATTTAGCTCATCTAGCCCTCATTTTATAGAATTCCAGATTCATTTTCAGTCCAGAATTCCATGTCATAGCTCAAGAGTCTACCTGGACCTTGAAGTAACCTCTATCACCTTGATATGAAATCCAACAACGTTCACCTATGACACTCTTTGGTATGGTATCCACTTTGCTGTGTCATTCAAATCATGTCATGTTTCTGCATTATGAAGACCATCTTCATGAGCAGAAGCAACACACCACATCTGAAGTCTCATCCTGGGCTCCTTTCAGTTACTCTAAATGAAAGCAATAATTATCCAATTGTAAGAGAGTATATCTGGAAAAGAAGAGCACATTGGAGGGAAGAGAGGTATTGAGAGGGGGAAAGAATATATCTCCCAGAAAAGAGCAGTGAATAGCCCCAAGGCAGGAAATTGGGGGTGGGGGAGACACTAAGGAAAAAGTCTCTAAAGGGTTGAAATGTAGAAGAATTGAAGGATAGAAACAAGAAGGGACAATTTTATGTCTACTCTGCAATGGCTAACAATAGCAGCAGTAGTGGTAGCAGAACTCTCTGTCAATTAGTCGATCAACAAGTATTGATTTAGAGCCTACTATGTGCACTGTGCTAAGTGATGGAGATATAAATGCCAATAATGAAAATCCCTGCTCTCAAGGCACTTACAGTCAAGATAAGTAGATATAAGGGGAAGCTAGGTGGCACAGTGAATAGAGCACCAGCCCTGGAGTCAGGAGGACCTGAGTTCAAATCCGACCTCAGACACTTAACACTTACTAGCTGTGTGACCTTGGGCAAATCATTTAACCCCAATTGCCCTGCCTTCCCCCTCTAAAAAGCAAAAAAAAAAAAAAAAGATAAGTACATATATGAAAATATATAGCGTAAATATAAAGTGAATAAATAGAAATATATACAAAGTAGTTTGATACAAGGTAGTTTAAGAGGAAAGAAACAGAAGTTGAGGATCAGGAAAAGACTTTCTATAGAACAGTGGTGACAAACTCAAATGGTAAGGATGACCCACGGCTGCATATTAATGTGGTTGTTGTTGTTGAATTGTACTTTTCTTTATTTTGCTAAACATTTCCCAATTACATTTTAGTCTGGTTGAGGTAAAAGGTAGTACTGAAGCTGCTTATTAAAAAAAGTAGAGTCCATGAGGCTCTAACAGAGTGCATCATGGGCTATGCTGAGAACACAGTGCTCCTAGGATTTGCTGCCACAATGAATTGGAATATGAAATGGTCAACTTCTTATGAATGACAGCTGCTGATGCTGGCCTATAACACCCTTGCCATGAGGCAGGACTGCTAATGTCCTGCTCCCACTGGGATGGAACTGAAAGGAGAAGTAAAGGCAGCACAGACTAGCTAGCACTAGAGGAGACATTTAGTGGGAGCAGCCAGGTGACATGGGTTGCCATAATGACCTGAGTAGTCAGAGGTTTGAATACCTACTGACCCAGAAAACACATAGAACCTGAGAGGCATTGAGGGGGTCCCAGAGTCATGTGGATAGCTGAGGAGACAACATATACATAACATATTACATATTATAACTACTTTCAGATCACATAGCTACTTCAGTCTTAGTTAATCTTGGGCTGGACAATGCTGTCCTTGGCTCTTTCCAGCTTCCTAGAGTTATGGCCTTCTATACAGGTGCCCATTGGGTCGGCCTCCGTGGTAACACATATTTGGATTGGGAATTACCTCTTTCATTGTCATTAACCATAAAAGTCCAGGTGATTTTCAATGGGAGGTCTCATGTTTTCTTTTTTAATGGACCATGTTCAAAGAAGAGAGGCAGGGTTCCTCAAAAATGTAGCTCCAAGAGAGGAAAAACTGACTAAAGAGCACAGTAGCATCCTATGAGACCTAGAACTAGTCTCTTGTCACCAAGACTCACCTGTGTTCTCCACCAGAACTCAGGTGCCATTCAACAATCTTATAGGTTCAGTATCTTTTTGCTTTACTAGAAAATCACATGATATATATGCGCCAAATTCTTCTTTGAAAATGGAGATATTTGAGCAGCTACGTTGCTCAGTGGATAAAGCACAGGCCCTAGATTCAGGAGAACCTGAGTTCAAACATGACTTCAGACATTTGCTTACTACATGACCCTGGGCAAGTCACTTAACCCTAATTGCCTCCAAAAGAAAAACAAAAGGAAAAAAAAAGATATTTATGCATCAAATACACAGGATTAAATAATCATCATATCAAGAGTAATTTTAAGTTAAAAAGAAATATGTCAATTGGTCAGATAACTTATCTGTGTGGGATTTTTTTTTAATAGGGAAGGAGGAATGGTTTAAAATACATTTTTATTAGTCTTTTGTTTTTTGCATCACCTACATTTCCCATTATATTCTTCTCCCCTTCCTCTTCCAACTAAGTCATCCCCAATAACAAAGAATCAAAAAGAGGGAAGAAAACAGTTCAGTTAAACTAACATCTTGCAAAAGTTTGACGTTCTTTGCAGTGTTTCCTACCCATAGTCTCCCACCTCTGCAAGGAAATGGGGGAAGTTGCCTCCTGATCTTTCTTCTTTAGCACTGTGAGGTCATTTTAATTTTGTAGCACTAGGTCTTGATTATTTTGTTGTCATGCTTTCCACTTACATGATTAAAGGAATTGTGTATATTGTTTTCCTGGTTCAAATTATTTTACTTTGTAACAGTTCATACAAGTGTAATGTAAAGCCAAGGAAAGGCAACTTCCCAAGGTTCAAAATACCAGCATAGGTGCTCTCCATTTTATTCAGTGACAAATTAAGAACAGAGAAGATCAAAATATGACATCATTCAAAATACAGCAGTTACTAAGTGTGATTAAATAATCTCCAAGTACTACCCCACCTACAGGACCTTACATTCATTCAATCAATTACAAAGCCTCTGTTCTAAATACTACTCCACCCCTAGGCTGCACCTTCATTTAGTCCATCACAAAGACCCTCTTCTCAAATGGAGATTAGTTTCCAATCATAAGTAAAGTACATTCATTTGTTCAATCATAGAACACAAAAAGGTCAAAAGTTCCCCACCCCTGGATCACAATTAAATCTACCCCAGAGTTACAACAAGTGTAAGCACAGCACTTAATACCCAAATGGAGGTCTTTTCTTCATCTTGACAGGAGGCAAGTTCTCAGCAATCTTTGTTCCTGGGGAGACAAAGCTTAGCAAGGCCACAAGATACATTGCCAGTCTCTTCATTAATTCATCCTCTGTATGCAGAACAGTCCTAGGACCCCCAAAAACATTAGCAAAACCCTCTCCCAGGATTTCTGTAAACATCCAACAAGAAAATCCTTCTTCAGGGCTTCTGAACCAACAGAAAGGTTCCCAGACCCCTGCAACAACAGCACTGTCCTTCACCAGTGGACAGTATTCACTCTCTGTCTGAAGGACAGTCTCAGTAGTTCTTAACCAACAGCCAGCTTCCACAACTTCTGCAACAACAGCACTGTCTTTCACCAATGGACAAATCTGGCAAAACAATATCAAAACAGACAAAGTACCAGCATAATAGCCATGTCTCCTCAGTCCTTGGCAGCTGTATCAGCAATGCCATATTCACAATGCCTATAGAGATTACAAATAT
>NW_027187241.1:1572618-1650447 GCF_028583685.1 Petaurus breviceps papuanus
CAAGTCCAACGGGGCATGGAAGATCTTTAAATCCCATAACCCTTACAGCAGCTCAGGGGGCAGGTCTCAAAAGTCCAGGACAATTCAAAGTGGCCCTCAGCAATCCTCTCAGTCTCTCTCTGCCTCCACAAGTGCTGCTTCCAAAAAGTTCTTCTGCCTCTCTCCTGTGTCTCTCCAAATGTACCTCACCAGTTCCTCCCAGTTCAGGACTTTCTTTTCACGTCAACAAGTCCATCCCACAGGTGGGATTAACAAGCTCTGGGTTTTAACACAATCAAACCAAAAACCAAGCCAATACAGGGGAATCTTTAAATGCCATTACAATTACAACAAGTCTTCCCATGCTATTCTATATTTGCCAAATTCATTGTCTTTTCTTCTTTTTTTAGTTATAAATTTGACAACAATCAACAAATATGAACATTTCAATATACAAAAAGGGACAGAAAGAGGATTTTATATGAAGTTGAATTTATTTATATAGTTTGGTCTTTATAAAGTATATATTTTTAACATGGTAGTATTAATGCTACCTTGGTTGCCTTTGTTCCCTCCTTCTGAACTTCCTTCTGTTCTCTTCTGGGAATTTTAAAAATGATAAAAATTGATGGTCTTTTCTTCCTTTTTTAAAAAAATATATTATCAGGACGGCTAGATGGCACAGTGAGTAGAGCTCCAGACCCAGAGTCAGGAGGGACTGAGTTCAGGTCCAGCCTCAGACACTTAACACACACACACACACACACACACACACACACACACACAACCTAGCCATGTGACCTTGGGCAAGTTGCTTAACCCCAATTACCCTCCAAAAAGCAAATATATATATATATATATATATATATATATATATATATATATATATAATCACTCACCTTCTTACTCTTTTTCTACACTCACTTTAATATTGGAATTAGTCTTTGAATGTTTGGTAGAATTCACTTTTTTTGTTCATGGTTAAAATATTTTTTGCTTTATTGTTTTGCTTTATTGATTTCCCCTTCTTCTCTTTTGTCAATGAAAGTATTTACAAATATACATCTTCCCCGAAGAACTGTTTTGATTCTGTCCCAAAAGTTTTGGTAGATTATCTCATTGTTGTGATGTTGTTTCAGGAAAGTATCTATCATAACTATTATTTGGTCTTTGATCCATGAGTTTTTTAGTATTATACTATTTAGTTTCAATATTGATTGTGTTATATAGTCTGTTTAGGATATGCTTGATATTTCTGCTTTTCTATATTTGTTTATGAGGTTTTTATGACCTTTTCCATGGTCAGTTTTTGTAAATATGTCATGTACATGGGATAAATATGTTCAGTACTTTCTATTCTCATTCAATTATCACCAGAGATCTCTTATATGTAATTTTTCTAAAATTCTATTCAGGCCTTTAACTTCTTTCTTATTTATCTTTTCGTTAGTCTTTTCTCATTCTGAAAGGGAATCATCAAGGTCCCCAAATATTATTGGTTTTTTGACCTATTTTTGCCTAGAATTCTATGAACTTTTGCTTTAAGTGTGTGGATACTATGCCATGTGGTACACATATGTTAGGTAACAATGTTATTTTTTTTATCTATAGTGTCTTTATGTATAATGTAGTTTCCCTGTTTATCTCTTCTAATCATGTTTATTTTAACTATTGTCTTATCTAAGATCATGATTGCTATACCTGTTGCTTTTTTTAATTCATCTGAAGCATGATAACTTTTGCTCTAGCTCCTCAATCTAACTCTTGGTTAACTTTATATTTTAAATGTATTTATTGAATATAATATTTTGTTGAATTCTGCTTTCTAATCCATTTGATTACCCTCCTTACATTTTATGGGGGAGTTTATCCCATTCATGTTCACTCATATGCAATGATCGATGTGAGTAACTTCTGCTCCTTACATTCATTCTGGTAGTCTAGGTTTCCAGAGATCTAGTTTTGTGTCCTTGATTACTGGAACTTACATTGATTTGCAGCTCATGTTGTTCAAAGCAGTAGAAGATTTCAACTTCATTTGTTGGAGCTCAGATTTGAAGCCTTCTCTGCTCCCTCCTTTAGAAATATTCAGAAAGCATTTTTAGGTGACATTTTATTTTATTTTTTAAAAACATGATTAATTTATTCATTTTTAGTTTTCAACATTCACTTCTGTAAGATTTTGAGTTTTAAATTTTCTCCCCCCCCTCTCTCCTCTCCCTTTCCCAAGATTGCATGCAATCTGATATAGGCTCTACTTATACATTCATATTAAATTATTCACATGACTCATGATGTAAAGAAGAATTAGAACTAATGGGAAGAACCATAAGGAAGAAGAAACAAAACAAAACAACAAGACAAAAAGAGCAAACAGTGTGCTTCCATCTCTATTCAGAGTCCAAAGTTCTTTCTCTGGATGTGGATAGCATTTTCCATCATGAGTCTTTTAGAGTTGTCTTAGATCCTTATATTCCATTGCTGAGGAGGGCTAAGTCTATCAAAGTCAGTCATTGCACAGTGTGGCTGTTACAGTGTACAATAATCTCCTGTTTCTGTTCATTTCACTCAGTATCAGTTCATATAAGTCAGAAAGCATTTTTAAAAAAATTATCCTACTTCAAAGCATTCAGCTTAGGACAGGATTGCTCCCTGAAAAAATAAGGGCATGATGAGACAAAAGCAAGGACCCTTGATTGATCCACCTATGAGCAGTATCCTCTTTCCCAAGGCCCTGAAGGGATTAGAAGAATAATAAAAAGAAATCTCCTTGATTACTTAAGTTAATGGAAATTTCTCTTGGGTTCACCTTAGGACAGCTGGACAGGAGAACTCTTAAAGGGAATAGTCATAAAGGGATCAAATAGTTTTGGAAAATGATTATCCAAGGTTAAATTACATGACTATTATTGACAAAGTAAACTGATTACTGAAGTGTTACCTCTGGGACTTTATCTGTAATACATTCTTCATTGAAGAACCTTATAAATTATGATTCTTTAAAAAAAATTACATAAGATAAATAACCAAGGACAGGAGAAAAAGGACATTCTAGGCAGAAAATAGTTTATATTAGAATAATTTTAACTAATAAAATTGATTTTCTCAGATGTGCCCAAAACACAGAATGCAATATTTTTTTTATTCTTTTTCTCACTGGCTTCCCTTGTATTGACCCCCACTTTCTCCTTTCCTAGTTTTTGGTACAGTTCTGAATTGGACAAAGTAGCTTATTTATTTTTCATTTTAAGTTCCACTGATCTTTCTGGGGATCTTATCAGATGTTTACTGGCATTTATGTGGGAGAAGTGGACTTTTTCACAATTTTTTTTAACATCCTGTCTTAACTAGAAGTCTCTACTTTCATTTCTTAATGCAGAGCAGTATTCCCTTACATTCATGGCACGATGTGCATAGCCATTCCCCAATCAATGAGCATACACCTACCTTGTTTGTAGCTCTTTGCTACCACAAAAAGCATTGCTACAAATATTTTACTGAATATATGACCTTTTTTTTAAAAAAAAAAAAAAAACCTTCCTTTAACCTCCTTGGAATGCGTGCCTAGTGATAGGATCCTTGGGTAACTTTTTAGCCACTTTCATCAAACAATTCCAAATTGCTTTTCAAAATAGTCAGACCAGTTCACAGTTTGACTAACAGTGCATTGTTACCTGTCTCCTTATATAGGAAGAAGCTATCCATGACAAAAATCCTAACAAGATAGTTTAGAAAAAGAAATAAAGCACATAGAAAGAATATCTAAGGGGATAGTACCATACCAGAGATCTACTAAGGTTTTCAGTGCCTGACCTTCAAGAGAAACTCCAAGTCCCAAAAGCCTAGTAGTCTCTTAAGTTTTCTAGAAAAAACAAGCAAACAAAACCCAAACAAACAAAACAATGGAAAAGCAATTAGAAGTTTAAAAAAAAAAAACAGCCAAATGTCTCAGTTCCAGAAAGAGTTGTCCCAGAAAATTAAGAAAGTCCAATGCTGTTCTTCATATTCATATCTCTTCATGTTCATGTAGATACTGTACTAGTTTGTAGATTGAGGTTTACCAAAAGTCCCACTTCCTAACATAATCTAATATGAAAATAGTCATAGAAATTTGTAATTAATTGATGAAAGTGACTAAAAAGAGATCCAATGACCCCAATGCTTTTGTTGTTCAGTCATTTCAGTTGTGTCCAACTCTTTGTGATCCCATTTGGGATTTGTTTTAGCAAAGATACTGGAGTGGTTTACCATTTCCTTTTCTAACACAGTTTTACAGAGGAAGGCAAACGGGGGTAAGTGACTTACCCAGAGTCACATAGCTAGTAAGTGTCTGAGGCCAGATTTGAATTCAGGAAGAAGAGTCTTCCTGACTCCAGGCCCAAGATCTGGCACTCTATTTGCTAGGCCACATAGTTGCCCTGACTTCACAGCAATGCCGGGACAAAAGTAGAGAAGGAAGAAGGGTTTTAGAGGTATGGGTAATGGTAAGCTATTTGTACCCTTTTCAAGGCGTACCGATCCTTGCTCAATATATATTTATTGACTGATTCAATGAAGATTCTATATAATCATAGCTTGCCTTTAACTTTTTAGATGCTTTCACATTTATGATTCCCTTGTTCTCATAACATCTTTGTGCAGCAAGTAGGCAATGTATTTTTACATGCATTTGATTGATGAGAAACAGAGACATGGAGAAGTGAAATGGCTTGGCCCAGATGAAACATTTAATTAATAGCAGATCCTGGACTCAGCTCAGGTCTCCTGACTCCTAATCTTAGAGTGAAGTGAAACTGATATGTTTCCAAACTCCTGGTTTCGAGTCCTCCAAACTCTGCCGTTAACCAGACAGATCCATCAGTTAATTCTCACTCCAACAGCAAAGGGGAATTCCACAAACTCTGTCCTGGTCCTTTTTTTTTTTTCCTTTTCTCTCTGCACTTCTAGTATAATCTGGCCCCACTTCTTGTCTACTTCTAAACTTTAAATAATTTCACAATGCTTACCAAATATAGCACATACTCCTCTGTTTCCACAGTTTGACTCTAATCTTAACTCTTACCAGTGTCATGGAATCTGTACTGGACTCAGTCTTAAGACCTGACTTTGAATCCCACCTTAAGCATTTACTAGTTGTATGACAATAGGCAAGTTACAACCTCCTAGATGTTCAGTTTCTCCATCTTTAAAATGGGAAAGATAATACTCTCACTACCTATCTCACAGGGTTATTATAAAGAAAGTGCAGTACAGAAAAGTGATTTAGTGTTAACTCAGACTACTCTCCTATATATACTTTACAGCCAAAATGGACTATTCCTTTAGTCCTATTTTCATCATCTATTTCCCATCATTCTGTCTTTGCTCTCACTGGCCTCAAAGCATGGATTGGACTCCCTCCTCCACCTCTGCCTGTGGAAGTCCCTCTCTTCCTTCAAGGTCCAGCTCAGATGCCACCTCCCCCATTTAGCCTTCTCTGATTCCTCCAAACCCTTCCTCTTTTTTCCCCCAAACACTCTCCCAAATGAAAATGGCCTTTCTCTCCTCAAATTTCTCATTGAACTTTGCCTGTACCTCTCCTTTGCACTTATAACACACTATCTTATGTAGAGGAGTATCCCATATCCCTCAGTCTCAATAAATGTAACCAATAAGATGACCTACTCCTTGACCCATTTATCACGTGAGAATCTCTCTTTGATTGAATTTCAGAATCAATCAAAAGTATAAACTTTATATAAATTGAATGATAACAGATGAGTCACTCTTACAGTTATGGCTAAAGAGAATCAGTCTCACCCAGTGGAGCTTGGATACAATAGCAAGCCAGTTTGGAATCCAGGGTTCCAGTGGCCAACCTAACAGTGGAACAATTTCTAACAAGCCCCTAAGAGACAGACCATTTGAGGATGAGGGAAAGGAGAGAGTCTCTGCTATTTCCATCTTGATCAGAGGATGACTTGTAAACTTCAAAAAGTTCAAAGATTTAGATTTTGCATCAGTGATGGCAGCAAGGTCCCTAGACCACCAATAGCTTATGGAAGAATCTGTATCAGGAATTAGGAACAAACTAGACACACCAAAGAAAGGAAGTTCTAGGATTCTACAAGTGCAATAACCCTTGGAGACCAAAAGAAAGCTACCTGCACCAAAGGGAAAGCTCACAAGGACTCCATGAAAGACTTCCAGAAGTCAGGAGCTGTGAGTTGCCCTTTTACCACATTTTCTCTCTAAGATTCAACTCATTCACCTGAGGATTTATGCATTAATAAAATGAGAGTGTGTCACAGGTTTGGGGGATGTACCCATTGTTATTACCGTACCATCTCAGTAAATGCTCCATTTATAAAAGCTAGCTAAGTGTGCCTAGCTGATAATCAATGGAGAAGTACACTGGTGGGGGCTCATGAGCAATTGTGCTAGAGAAATCACTTGCAACCCCTCAGAGCTACCCCTGAGGAAACAATATAGTTCATTTCCCTCATGGGACCCTGCCTCTCTGGGTGAGTGGGAGTTGAGTAAGAAGCCTAAAGGGAGAAGCACATTTATATCATGCTTATTTATGCACATCTCTTCATTTTCTTTAGAGTAAAACCTCCATGAGAAGTCTGTTTTGTAACTATATTTGTATCTCCAGTGCCTAGCACAATACCATAAATATTTTAATATTTATTGAATTGAATTTATACATAGCTACATATATTAAAAAGTCACTTTAGTATTCCCTGAGTCTTCAGATAGCCCTTAACATTTACCTCCTGTATGGCCTTGGACAAAGTCCCTTAACCTCTCTGACCCTCCATTTTCTTATCTGTAAAATGAGAGTTGAACTAGATGTCCTTTGCAATCTCTTCTATCTCTACATCTGTGATCCTATGATCTAGAAAACCACAAAGGGTTAAGTTTACAATGCTTCCCTAAAACACTGGGCATATTTTTCCTGAAAATGGTATAATGGAAAGAGATTTGTGGATTTGAAATTTTTTTAAAGGTCAGGTTTTAAATTCTGCCTCTGACACTTTATATGAGTTGTTCAGTCTCAGAAAAGCCATTTCCCCACTCTAGGTCTCAGTTTCCTCAACTGTAAAATAAAGAAGCTGAAATAAGACCCTGTAATGTAATGCCAAAAGAAGGCAACTTCCCAGGTTCAAAATACCAGCATAAGTGCTCTCTATTTTATTTAGTGACAAACCAAGAACAGAGAAGATCAAAACATGACATCATTCCAAATACAGCATTTACTAAGTGTGATTAAATAATCTCCAAGTACTACCCCACCCCAGGACCTTCCAATCATTCAATCAATTACAAAGTCCCTGTTCTAAATACTTTTCCACCCCTAGGCTATACCTTAATTAAGTCCACCACAAAGCCCCTCTTCTCAAATGGAGATTAGTTTCCAAACATAAGTAAACTACATTCATTTGTTCAACCACAGAACACAAAAAGGTCAAAAGTTCCCCACCCCTGGATCACAATTGAATCTACCCCAGAGTTACATCAAGTTTAAGCACAGCACTTAATACCCAAATGGAGGTCTTTTCTTCATCTTGACAGGAGGCAAGTTCTCAGCAATCTTAGTTCCTGGGGAGACAAGGCTTAGCAAGGCCATAAGATACATTGCCAGTCCCTTCATGAATTTATCCTCTGTCTGTAGAACAGTGCTAGAACCCCTGAACACATTAGCAAAGCCCTCTCCCAGGATTTCTGTAAACATCCAACAAGAAAATCCTTCTTCAGGGCTTCTGAACCAACAGAAAGGTTCCCAGACCCCTGCAACAACAGCACTGTCCTTCACCAGTGGACAGTATTCACTGTCTGCAGGACAGTCTCCAGACCCCTGCAACAACAGTACTGTCCCTCACCAGTGGACAGTATTCACTCTCTGTCTGCAGGACAGTCTCAGGGCTTCTTAGCGAACAGCCAGGTTCCAGGACTTCTTCAACAAAAGGGCTGTCTTTCACCAGTGGACAAATCTGGCAAAATAACATCAAAACAGACAGACAAAGTACCAGCAAAACAGCCATGTCTCCTCAGTCCTTGGCAGCTCAGGGGGCAGGTCTCAAAAGTCCAGGGCAATTCAAAGCGGCCACCAGCAATTCTCTTAGTCTCTCTCTCTCTCCACGAGGTGCTGCTTCCAAAAAGATTTTCCGCCTCTCTCTAGTGTCTCTCCAAATCTACATCACCAGCTCCTCCCAGTTCAGGACTTTCTTTTCACATCAACAAGCCCATCCCACAGGTGGGATTAACAAACTCTGGGTTTTAACACAATCAGTTTGAAAACCAAGCCAATACAGGGGAATCTTTAATTGCCATTACTATCACAGACCCCTTCCACATTTAATTCCTACTTATCTGTAAGAATGGCAGCTGTCTGATCTGCCTGCCACAATAAAATGCTCCACATTTCACAGGGCTGCCATTCTAACTGTCTGTGGTCTTAGTGTATGGATGTTCAAGAGCTCTCAGAGCTGCAATAATTCCTAGATCCTAATCCTCCCTTTTTGAAATGGCTTTGGAGTCTGTCTAAGTCTAAGACAAAACTAAGCTTTTTGCCCAACAGAACTACTCTTGGCTCCATCTGATAATAGGAGAAATCAGGTTATCATATTATAGCTTATGTATAGTGTTTGAGGAGTAAGTGGTTTGAGGTGTGATATATGCAATGTTGCCAGCAAATCCAGATGACTTTTGTTAGCCTTTCTTGAAATTCATTTTTGTTGTCTTACAGACTTTTATTTCTCCTTTTTGCTTTAAGTTTGGGTGTGATATTTTTTGGTTCCTGTTTTAAACTGAGAATTCAGGAGGGAGAATAAGGAGAATATATATTTCTAAGAGCTGTGGTACTTCATAGGGGTGATTGAGGTCCACTATTGCACATTTACAGCTGTGACCCTGGTGCACCTGAGAAAGATTACTCCAGTCATCACATCATTAGGGTCGGGACAAATTGTGGAGGGAAGGATCAATTTTAGCTTCAGTTTCAATTTGGGTCTCCTTAACTTCTCCTCTCCCCTGCACCTTGCTTAAAAAGAACTTTGGGAACTTAGAAGAATCTGGAAGATTTGGGGCTATCTTCCAATTAGTGACTTATCACTATCTCAGTAGATAACAATGTCTGTATTGGGTGCCAAGGACAGAATGGACATAAATTCATAGCTCCGCAAAAGGAGAGCAGGAAATAAATTAAACCTACCTAAAGTAACTATCTTGATCACCTCATAGATGGGAGAAAAGGACTTCTAGCATCCAGGAGTTATATGGGTTTTCCTTTTTTGCCTCATGTACTTTCTAAGCTCAGCCCACTTTCCCCTAAACTTTCTCTATATTTGTAGGAAAGTATCACAGACTTTTGGGGGCTGTTTGGTACCAACTATTCTTATTCTACTACTGTTAGTAAATACTGCTTTCTAAAAGTTACTTAAGGTTGACTGACTAAATGATTCTCAATTGACAATCTTAGAAGGAAACACACTGATGGGGGCTCAAGTCATGGCAATAGAGAATTACACTTGAATCCTCAGGGGTGCCCTTAGATCCCTGATGGAGAGATATAGTCAAACTGTGAAAATTTGACATCAGTGGAAGAAAATGAGAGTTGAAATAAAGATCCTTTAGAATTTATTTGGAATATATAGTATACTTTAAACCAGTATTTCTCTTTGTGGTCCTTTCTCTCAGCTTAGCAAAGAAGTCAAGTGATTGATGTCTGAAGCAATCCCTGGGCTCTTTGGGCCTTGTAATTGTGGTTATTGTTTTATTTCAGTTAAACTTCTGCAAAATTTGAGAATTTCAAGTTGGAAGGGACCTTAGCACCCATTTAGTCCAACCCATACCCAAAAGGAATCCACACTATAACATACTGGAGAATTGGTCATCCAGATTCAATTCAAAGACTTCTAAGAAAAGGAAAACCCAGCACTTCTTAAAGCTATTCCATTCTACTTTGGATTGTTCTAATTTAGAAAGTGCTATTCCCCTCCCCCACCCTTCTGCTGCTTCTTTGCAGTGTATACTCATTGTTCCTGGTTTCTACCCTCTGGGGTCAAACAGATCAAGTCCAATTTCTCTTATACAGGAGAGCCCCTCAGATACTTCAAGAAGGTTCTCATTTCACTACTGAGCCTTCTTTCCTCCAGGATAAATATTTTCAGTTCCTTCAATCAATTTTCCTTCAACTTGAACTCAAGACCCTTTATTATCTTGGTTGCCCTCCTCTGGACACTTTCTAAATTATCAACATCCTTCTTCAAATGTGTTACTTACAATTAAATACAGTACTCCAGATGAGATATGACTAGGGCAGATGACAAAGGAATTATGTCTTCCTTATTATATTATATTATTCTATTGATATTTGTATTATATTATTATATTGAGATATGTCCCTCAATTATATTATATTATTATATCAATTATTATAGAGATATACCCCTCAATTATATTATGTTATTTATATATTATTGTATTTTGCAAATATTTAAATTTATGTTATAAAAATTATATTATTAATTGAGATAGGCCCCTCGATATAATCCAAGATTATCTTAGCTTTTTGGGCTGCCATATTGTGTCACTGACTCTTACTGAGCCTGCAAACCACTAAAAACCACAGGGCTGTTTCAGACAAACTGCTGTCATCCATGCCTCCTTCCACATTCTCTTCTTGGAAAGGAAATTATCAAACCTAAATATGAGACTTTCCCTTTATGTCTATTTAAATTCACACCAAATGGTAGAACTCACGATCTTTTTGGATCCTGATTCTATCATCTCCTAGCTTTGTGTCATCTGCAGATTTGATAAGAATGATGCCTATGTCTTTATCCAAGTCATTAAAAAAAACGTTAAATGGCCTAGGACAAAGCCTAGATCTCTGGGGCTCTTTATTGGATACCTGCCATGCTAGCACTGAATCACTAACAAGGACTTTTTGAGTCTGGCCATTCAACCAGTTCTGAATACATCTAATTGCATTATCTTCTAGTCCACATCTCCCCCATTTTTTCCACAAGAATAATAGGAGATATTTTTATCAAATGCTTTCTTAAAATCTTGATAAATTCTAACATTCTCCTGATCTACCAACTGGGTATCCCTGTCAAAACAAAGGAAATAAGATTAATCTGGCATGGTTTCTTCCAGATGAAGTCAACCTGACTTTTTGTAATCACCTATTCCTTTTTTCAAATGTGATTCATCTAACTAACCATCTCTTTAGTGATTCATTCTAGAATTTTGCCAGGAAGTGAAGACCAGCTCACTGGCATATAATATTTAGGATCCATTCTCGTCCCTTTTCTTGAAAATTGGGTTATTTACCCTTCTCCAATCTTGGGATACCTTTTCTGTTTTTTATAACCTTTCATCTATTACTGACTGACTCAACAACTTCTTCCATTTTCTTTATCACAGAAGGATGTAATCCCTCTTGGACAAATGACTGGAATTCATTGAATGTACTAACATTCACAGATGGCTTAAAATGTGAATTGCACTTAGTACCCTCTTACCCTTTTCCCACTAATCTGGTACAGTCATAGGAGCATAAAAGGTCAGACAGAAGGAGGACCATCTCATATGTGAAAAGCAATGGGGCACAATGAAAAGTGTGCCAGTTTGGGGGTCAGATGACTTCAATGTTCTCAAAGAGTTTGACTGGGAACAGGAGAAGAGATAAAGGGAGATAGCGAGGACCGTGGGATTAAAAGGTTTTTGTTTTATTGATGAAGGAGATAGTAGAGTTTGTAGACAGTGGCAGGAGCCAGCAGATAAGGAGACACTGAATTAGAGAGAGTGAGAATGTTAGTGGGAATTACACATTAGAGAAGTTGGAAGCAGATGGGATGAAAGGTTCATTTGAAGGGATTAGCCTGGGCAGAAGAGGAACCACCTCTTTATCTGATACTATCCTGAAGGAGGAGATAGTGTCGATGACTTCATTGAGGAGGAGGAGAAAAGAAGCTTTAATTTTCTCTTGGGAAATATGAGAATAGATCAGAAGTACGCTGAAGCCAGTTCAAACCAGCCCATGAGAACCTGGTGTTCTATTTTGAGTATGAGCCTTTACACCTTGAAAATAGGAAAATACTAATCAGGGTTTGAGTTATTGTTTTATAGGTTGTCTAGACTCAAGAGAGTGATGGAGAAAATATTAGTAATGTAGATTAACCTTAAAAGTGTGTTGTGTACATTTTTTTTTTTTAGAAATCCTGTTGTTAAACATTTACCAGCATACAATTGAACAGATCCTTAGTAGAAAAGGTGGGGGAAGAGGGTGTCATGGAAAGAGATGAAAGATGATGAGATTTGGAATAATGGCTGTGGAAAGCAGGATAGAAATCAATTAGGGAGGAGTAGAACATGTGCCTTTCTTGCAGTGAAGACCCAGCTGAGATTATATGATATATATTTTTAGTGAATTCAATCAGTACAGCTCTACGATTTTAAGGCTAGCATTAGGTTTATCCCCCACATCCTTCTTTTCCCATCCCTACCCCCATCTGTATAGTATACCACTTTTTCCTTGGGAGAGGAAGATAAGGGAAAGGAAAGAGGAGGAAGGAACATGAAGATGGCAGTGTGCTATAGGAAAGGAGAATTAAAGCTATCTAAAAACAATCCACTCCATCTCCCAAGGACTCCCTTTCTCTAACACAGTAACTCCTTCTGTTGACAACAGCAGTGGGGATCAATACAATCAACTGATCAGAAATCAATATAATACTCTGAAGTGATAACAAACTCTACAAAGAGATCATGCTTTCTGTTCAGCTGAGAAAGCAGAAGAAGAATCTAGGAATCCCCCTGACTCTGAGCCCAGTGCCCAAAATCCACTTGAGAAACAAATCATGATTTGGGATCACCTACTAAACAGGCACCAAGTTAATATAATGCCTCTTGGAACCCAGGGAAACACTAAGGACCTCATTCTTTTCATTAAACCATCTCTTTTCTGACTCCAATAAAAAGGCATTTTGTCCTGATATCACTTGATAATTATAGCATCACTGGCAAAGCCTGGCAGGATGTGTTTTTATTGATGAGGCTATTGACAAGAACCTATATTAACCACATGTTTTTATTATTATGCCCCATAAGGGCCCAAAGCAACTTTTCATAAGCATAGAAAACTGAATTTGGATTGCCAGGGCAGTAGGAAAGAGGTTGGAGATGAGAAAGACAGGATGAGAAGGTTGAAAGTCTCTTAAAAAGAGGCTACAGCTTTAGTTCTCTGCATCTTTGCACAGGTTATCCCCTGTGCCTGGAATACTCTCCTTGCTTCCTTTCTGCCTCTTACAAACCCCTAGATTCTTTTTTTTTTAATTTTAGACAAATACTAAAACCTACATACTTAAGAAAAGAAAAAGAAACATATTATAAACTTAAATATAAAATAAGAAAAGAAAAATATGTCATGTCCAGAACAGAATATAGGAGAGTATTCAGAATATATAGCAATAAATTTCCATTTCAAGAAAGCCTATGTATTAAATACTGTGTATTTCATTGAAAACTGTCCATCTTTTCTTTGTTTCTTTATAGGTTTTCTTTTTCTCTCTGCTGTGCACTTTTTACTTTGTTCTTTATTCCCCCTTTCTTCCCCCTCTTTACTACCCAAGGTTATCATTAAGCATGGATGTATTTATATATAGATATTCATATATACATACATGTATACACAAATACATACATACATAAACATATACTTTTCCTGAGAGGTTCTACTTCTAATCTTTGTTTTTATGTTTGTGTATATTTTTTTCCTTGTCTCTCCTAACTCCTCTCCTTTATTTCTACCCACTACCTTGCCCTCCTTTTTCTTAACCTACCCCCACTAAAACAATCCCTTCCTTATCATCCCATTCCCTTAAATCTAAACACACTTTTTTTTTGCTGCTTTTTGGAGTGGGGAAGGCAGGGCAATTGGGGTTAAGTGACTTGTCCAAGGTCACATAGCTAGTAAGTGTTGTGTCTAAGGCTGAATTAGAACTCAGGTCCTCCTGACTCCAGGGTCAGTGCTCTATTCACTGTACCATCTAGATGACCCTAAATACACTTTTGTACACCCCTTTAACCTATTCCTTCTCCCTCCCCTCTAAAGATCCTTTCCTTATGCTCCCAAGAATTCCTCCCTTACCCTCCCACTCCCATTATTCTAAACACCCTTCTATATCTCCCCTTTAACCTATTCGCTCTCCCTCTCCCCTAAAGATGCCTCCTTTATCCTTTCCCTCCTCCTTATCTGTTAGAGTTTTATTTCTTCCTAAATTCAGAAGACGTTTATACTCTTTTAGATGTTTATGTATTTTTCCCTCTTGAATCCATTCCCAATGAAAGTAAGTTTCCGGAACTAACGGTCCCCCTCCCCCACCTAATTCCTCTGTATTGGCTCTTCATCTCATGTGTATAAGACAATTACTCTCTTAGCTGTTTTACTTTGGTTTTACTTTTTGAAGTCATATCATACTCCGGTCTACTCCAATCTTTCTTCTAAGCTACCTAATTACTAATAACAATCTTAGACATAGAGACATTTTACATATCAAAAGGCAAACATTCTATCCTTATTGAGTCATTTGTAATTGGTCATTAGTATGCACCTTATATTTCTCTTGGTTCTTGTATGTCAAATAATCTATCAAGTTCAGGGTTGGTTGGTTTGTTTAACAAAGTCCTGAAAGTCTGTCAATGCATTAAATATCCAATTATTTTTTCATTCAGATTTTTGCTTAACTTTTTTGGGTATATTTTCAACTGGAAGCCTTGCTCTTTCGCTCTTCAATATATGGTGTTCTAAGACCTACAATATTTTAATGTCACCACTGATACATTGGTGTGATTCTAATTGTAATACCTCCATATGTAAATTGTTTTCTTCTTGTTGCTTGTAATATTTTCTCCTTACCTTAGGGGTTTCAGAATTTGACTAGAACATTCCTGTGAGTTTTTCTCATAGGATCTCTTTTCAGGTGGTGATTGGTAGATTTTTTCTATTTTTACTCCCACCTCTTGTTCTAATGCTTCAGGACAATTTTTAAAAATTATTTATTGTATTATTGTATCAAGATTCTTTTTTTTATCATAGCTTTCAGGTACCGGTAGTCTGATTATTCTTATGTTTTCTCTTCTTGATCTGTTCTCCAGATCAGTTGTTTTTCTTATGAGATGTTTCACATTCTCTTCTATTTTTTCATTCTTTGTATTTTGGATTGTTTTTTTTTTTCTTAATTTTTTCATCTCTTATAACTTCCCTGGCTTCCCCTTGCTCAATTCTGATTTTCAAGGAGTCATTTTCTTCCTTAAGATTCTGGGTCTCCTTTTCTAATTAGTTGACTTTCTTTATATAATCTTCTTTTTTTCTTGGATTATTCTTATTTTTCTCTTCAATTTTTCCTCAGTCTCTCTCATTTGATTTTTAAAGCCTTTTTAAAGTTCTTTAATGCATTCTTTTTGGGCAGGTGACCATTTGACATTACTCTTTGGGGTAGTTGAGGGTTTCTTTGCTTCGGTATCCTCCTCTGAAGACAAACTCTGGTCTTCTTTATTCCCATAGTAGCTCTCTATGGTTGGATTCTTTCTCCTTTGCCTGTGTATTTGGGGCACAGGTTCATAGTTTACTTTTTATGATCACCTCTAGTCTTGGGGCATGGGGGATGGTGCCTCTGGCCTCAGATCCTCTTCAGTTCTCTCCTCTGACCTTGAACTCAAACCAAGATCTCCATCCTCCTGTAAATGCTCACAGCCAGTGGCATCCCTGCCCCTCCCTCTTCTGACTCACCAGGCTTGTGCCAGTTCCTTCTCTCCCCTTCTGCTCACTGCAGCACAGGTAGGTCTGGCATTCTTTGGCAGCAGAGGTTCCCTAGATCTTCCCCAGCTCAGAAACCGACCTCCCTTCACTGTCCTGGAGGTAAAAGTTCCTGTGGCTGGGGCCGAGGCATCCTCCCAATCCAGCTCATTGAGTGGTTCTCAGCCTGGATGTATTTATTCTTCATAGGAAGGAAACATCATCCTGGGATTTTTCTTCAGATCTTCTCAGATTGTCCCAAGAGGACCCCTGTTCTGGCCCTACTCTTATTTCTTTTCACCCTCTATGTTCACCCTGAGGTGCTATTTTATCTCCTTTGTGGAGGAAAATCTTGAGAGCTTGACATTTTCTGACTTGCTCCACCATCTTCCCAAAATCCTCTACAATCTCCTCCATTCTTTAAAATCCAACTCCAATGGAACCTTCTACATGAGGCCTCTCCTGGTCCTATCCAATCTCCCTCCAGGTGCTAGTGCTTCCTCCTTAAAGTTATCTTGTATTAGTAGGGGGGAAGGGGATGAGAGGGGGGATAATGGAGGGGAGGGCAGGTTGGGGGGGAGGGTAGTTAGAAGCACACACTTTTGAAAAGGGACAGGGTTAAAGCAGGGAATAGAACAAATGGGGGGCAGGATAAGAAGGAGGGAAATATAGTCAGTCTTTCACAATATATCCACTATAGAAATGTTTTGCATAGCTACACATGTACAACCTTATTGAATTGCTTATTTTCCCAATAAGGGTGAGTGATGAGGGAGGAAGGGAAAGAATCTGGAATTCAAAGTTTTAAAATCAAATGTTTTATATATATATAAATTTTTTTTTACATGCAACTGGGAAATTAGATATACATGCACTGGGGTATAACGATCCATCTTGCCCTACTGGAAAGTCAGAGGGGGAATGGGGGAGGATATAGGAGAGAACAGATTGGGGAAGGGTGTATACAGTGGGATCGCTGTTTTGGGGTGGTGGGTAGGGGAAAGACAGGGAGAAAATTTGTAACTCAAAATCTTGCGGAAATGATGTAAACTAAAAATAAACATAAAATTTAATTAAAAAATTTAAAATTAAAAACATTATCTTGTATTAATTTTATATTTATGTATCTGTGTCTCCTCCAATATAAGGTCAACTTTTTCAAGGGCTGGAGCCATTCCATTTCTATCCTTGTATCCCCAGTCCCTGGAATACAGAGGGCTCATAATAAGTGTGTATTTATTTGAGAGTGAGCATTTGTAATTTAATTCTGTAAACATTTATTAAATGCTGACTACTTGCAAGGTACTATACTCTATATTAGAGACATGGAAATTAATAGAGGTATTGCTCTTCAGGAGATAACTCTTTCGCAGCATGGAAAGACATAAACATAGATACATGATACTTGGCACGATGTAATAACTTCAAAGGATGGGTACAGACAAGGTGCTATGAGAAACTTGAGAAAGATCATTGAAGATTAGGAAACTTCAAAAACTAGGTAGCACATAGGTTGGGCTTTAAAAAGAAAGTGATTTTTTTCAGTTCCCATGGATTTAATTACTGATGATTATGCTGACAATTCTCAAATCTGCCTATCCTGCCCCAGTCTCTCTGCTGACTTCTAATCTCACACTTCGAGCTGACATCTTGAACTTGATATCTAGTAGACATCTTAAATTAAGCATTCTCTCCTTTAACACTGCTACCACTCTAATGAAGGCTCTTATCACTTCAATCTGGATGGTTGAAATAGCCTGCTGGGGGGTCTGCCTATATCCAGTCTCTCCCTTCTCCAATCCACCCTCCATTCAGTTACTAAAATGTTTATCCTAAATTACAGGTTCAGCCATGTCAACCCCTACTCGATAAATTCTGGTAGCTTCTTACTGCCTCCAAGGTCAAATATAAAATTCTCAAGGCCCTTAGCTATCTAGGTTCTCTCAACCTTTCCAGTCTTCTTATACCTTACTCCCTACCCCATATTCTTTGATCCAGTGACACTAGCCTCCTGGCTATTCCACAAACAAGACGGGCACCATCTCTGCTCTGGGCATTTTCTCTCTCTCCCCCGTGCCTGGAATGCTCTCCCTCCCCTGCTCAGACCACTGACCTCTCTGGTTTCCTTTAAATTCTACCTAAAATCCCACCTTCTACAGGAAGCCTTCCCTAATCCCTCTTAATTGTGTCTTCCATCCTTTAATAATTTCCCATTTATCCTGTATATAGCTAGCTTAACTGTACATATTTATGTTCTTGTTGCCTTCCTTATTAGATTGTAGGCTCCTTAAGGACAAGAACTGTCTTCTGCCTCTTTTTGTATCCCTAGTGTTTAGCACAGTGCTTGGCATATAGTAGGCACATAATAAATGTTTATTGACTGACACATAATAGATGCTTAATAAATTCTTATTGATAGATTCTCTTCTATTTTGTGTAAACATTAGTGATGTGCTGGCTAGATCAAGAGGTTAAGATAAACCAGAATTTCTCTCTTTTTTTGGAGGCAGGGGAGGCAAGGCAATTGGGGTTAAGTGACTTGTCCAAGGTCACACAGCTAGTAAATGTGTCAGGTGTCTGAGGTCAAATTTGAACTCAGGTCCTCCTGAGTCAGGGCTGGTGCTCTATTCACTGAGCCACCTAGGTGCCCCATGAATTTCTCTCTTTAAAAAAAAAGGGGGATTTTTTTTTTCTGGTCCATTCTAATCTTGCTTTCTCACAGACAAGTCAGAGCTTCTGGATACAGGGTGAAGGCCATGTTTTTAGATTGTTTTAGCCTTAGGGAGCAGCATTCTTGGGATTTCATTCTTGGAATCATTTATGACATTTCTTATTCCTGTTATTTGGTATTCTAAGGGTAAGTTATTATTTAATCTTATTTTCCTGCACCTATATTTTGAGGCTATCTTTACTGAAGGGTGAGACTTAAGAAAAGGAAAGCAAAGTCATGTATGTGTATTATATATACATTTATACACATATATGTATATATACATACACACATATATGTATATGTCATATATATGCATATACATATATATGCACATATATATCACATTAACTTTCAGCAAATACCCCTAATGCCACAGTGACCTATAAGCATAAAGACAAGAATAATTGTCATTCCTTTACTAATTATCTGGCACTAAACAAGTCACTTGATCTTTATGAGCTTCAGTTTCCTCATCAAAGAAAAAAAAGATGCTTCCACCTCCCCTCTCCATCTCACAGAGTGGTTCTATAAAAGAACTTTGTAAACTGCAGTGGCCTGTGCAAATGTCAGGTAGAATCAGAGCCAGACCTAAGACCATGTGACAAGGACTTTGCCCCAGGGCAACAAAATCTAGAGGCCACAAAAATTTGACATGTACATTCCTTTAGCAGTGTACAATTAACAAGAGTAACAGATTCTCCCTTCTGTCTTTTGTATCTGAAGACCAAACTGGCTGTAGGATGATGAATTTTTTGGCCCTAGCAAATCTTGAAAATCACCTTCTAAGTTATAGAGGGGTTGAAATCTATGTTGGTGAAGGGATGCCCTATAATGAAACTAGATCTTTGAAGTTTAAAAACCCATTACCAAACATTGTCTTTTATTGACTCCTTTAAAAGCAATTTGGATTTAAATGAGATGGAATCTTGCTGACTAGCAGTTTCAGGCAAGTATTTAAAAATAATTGAGGTAATGTGGTTGGGGAATAATCTTAAATTAGTTCATCTAAAAATAGTCTGATCCAATCCAGTAACCAGACCCTCTTAGGTTTCCTGTTCACTTGAGTTCGACATTTGTCTATGGCCTCCTTTGACCTTGGCTGACCATTGGCAAAAGATTAGAAATCCCCTCGATGATTCTAGCCCTTGACCACATGTATCTAAACTTGACAGCTATTTCCACCTTAATATCAAGATCTTAGAAGGTGATCATAAGATCATGACTTCAGAAATAGAAGGCACAGTTAAAGTCATACACTCCTACCCACTCATTTTTACAGATGAGGACACTAAGCCCTAGATAAGTTACTTGCTTAAGGTCACACAACTACTACATCATAGTTCAATTCAAATTAGATCAAGGCTTAAGAATTTGAGTTTTAGGCACTAGGAAATAATTATCGAACATGGAAAGGAGAATCATGACAGAATTGGAAGTGATCTTGGTTGGGTGAAATGAGGGTTTGGGTAAAAAGAGAATTGATAAATCTATTTCAATATATACCTAACTGGGATCCCTTCAAACAGCTGAGGCTAGAAACACTAAATTAGAATCAGCATGGAAATGGTTATGAGATGTAATGTCAGTGGCAGAGATGATTTATCTCTATCTACAATAAAGAGGCAGTGGGCAGGGGGGAGGGTACCCTCATCAGGCTGAACTGCCAACAAACTGTCACCAAAAGAGGGTGGGAGCCTTGGAAGAGTGTGAGGAGAGGGTGCAGGGTTTCTGAAAGATTGTTGCCCTAAGTCATCCATCTGAATCCCCTACAATGTGATGGTCAACACAAGCACTTTTCTTCTCTTCCCTTTTAAAAACAATCAATAAATTATTTTGTCAAATTGTGGACATAGCATAATGCAATAGAGAATCATATACCCAAGCTCTCGTGCCATTTTTGCTGCTGTGTAACCTTGGCAAAGTCCCTTAACCATTTCTATGCCTGTTCTACTTCCCTAAAAGGGTTTTGAAGATCAGTGAGGTAACTTATATGAATGCCCTCTGAAAAATGCTGTATATGTAATCCCTCCCCAAGGACATTGCTATGGAAATTTGTAGGGAGAGAAGGATGGTCCAGGAGCATTACCAAGAATCTCCCTGGTTTCAAGGGCTTTTGATTTTGGAAGTGTGCGCATGAGGGAAAGGGGGAAGTTGGTGTGAATTCTTTCCCTTTGAAACCACACAACAGAGATGAAGAAGAAAAGAGAACAGTGAGCCAAGCTACCTACCTTCACCCCCACCCTTTTTCTCCTGCTGAATCAGGAGGAAGCAAAAGATGGAGCATTGTCCCTGGAGTAGAAAGTAAGACAAGCAGTTTTTCCTTATCTCAGGCTGAGGTTGGGGCAAGGAGACATTTAGAGACAGAATTTCTCCAATGTTATGAACTGTTCATACCTCAGACTTCATGTTGAACCCGGAGAGAGGCTTCACAAGGAAATGAACCAATAGTTGAAAGAGTTGGAGGCTGGTGTTTGCTCGAGTAAACAGCACCCAGCACCCAGCAAATCACCACCTGACTATAATAAAATACTACATTATTCTAATCAAAGGAGAGTAAAGTGAGGAGAGGGAGAGCTGGGGCTTAATGAGAGGAAATGAATGGGTGTGTTTTTTTTTAACTTTACCCAGGGCCAACCAGAAGAGAAATAACTATCAAGCCCTCCCTTTAATGCTCTGGTCATGGAGGCTAAAGGAACCCCACAGAATTCACAGCAGGGGTATGGGCCCTAGAGCCTCCCACCTACTCAGGATGAGGGATATATGCAAAGTATTTTCAGAGTCTCATAACATCCCATTGTTATAACTTTGCCTTTTGGATTCATAAGGACCAAATTAAAGCAAAATGAATGAATATAACACTATTACATATATAATATACCATATTATATATATATATACACATATATATTATATATATAACACTATCACACTTGCCTTCCAGAACCATATTATGTGTCTTGTTTGGAGAGTTGGCTTCATTTTGTTTTGTTTTGTTTTGGGTTTTTTTGGGGCCAGAATGGTGATTATATTGGTAGAGGGAATTCCCAGTGAGTAAGCTCCTTCTATCAAAGATGGTCAATTGCTAAGCAATTTGTAACTTTGGTTGCCTAGAGCAAGAGAAGTTAGGTGACTAGACAAGGGGCCCTAAGGTTCTAACATAGAGACACAAGTTCTCCTGACTGGAAGGCCAGCTCTCTCTCCATTATATTACACAGCTTCATTATGGGCATTAACATATTTATGTCACTCAATCCAGTCCCAGTTTTAGGAATCAAGAGAGACAGAAAGTCCACTAAAAATGCTCATTTGTAAGCCTCAGAAACCATAGCACACACAAACCAGAAAACATTCAGGGAGCCTGACCCTGGCTTAGATGCCTGTGGAAAGCAATCAGGCATTTTTATTTTCTTTACTTCTTTGGGAAAGAAGAAAGAAGATGCAGGGTCCTCCACTCCTGAAAAATTTCAGCATTGTTAAACAATTTTAAACACAAATTTATCTGACCATGACCTGCCCTTCCCTTTTTTGATTGCCCTGGCTGTGATATTTCAAGAATAGATGTGGGAATGATGCTTTGTAGCCTTGAGGAGGCAAGGGATTTCCAGTAGGACTTCTGACACGATTGTACTGCAATCAGGTTGGCCTAGTACATTTAAATCTCCATCTATTTTTGTGATCCCAGTTAATTTGCTGCCTTGGTATGGGAGTAAAGGTAGCAAAAAAGTTAAAACTAGGTAATGTTTACTAAAGTAATTTGTACTTGAACTTTAAAGTACAATATACATATGAATTATTATCATTATAATTATTCGGGAAAATTCAAGTAACATGAAGTATCAGAAGAGAAGAGAATTGGCAGAGGGAGGCAAGATAATGTTTCAGGGACGGTTTCTGTCCTGTGCTCCTTTCCCCAGCCCCACCTCCATCCCAACATTCAAAATCAAACATCCTAGCTACTCAACATAAACAGAACATGCAAATGTCCCTTGGAAATGCAGGATTTGCATAGGACCCTGACGCTCTACTCTTCCTGGACCCTGATCTTTTGTTTGTTTAGTAGCTTCAGGTCTGTTCAGAAAACAGGGAGAATACAGCAAAATCTGCCCGAACTCCATTAACTTTTTCCCTTTGATTTTAGAATTATTAACTCTCTCTCTCTTTCTCTCTCTCTGTCTCTCTCTTTCTTCTACCCCCCCTCTCTCTTTGGGATGTTTTTCAAGAGGTGATCAGTGAATTCTTTCAATTTTTATTTTGCCTTCTGCTTGTAGAATATCAGGGCAGTTTTCCTTGATAATTTCATTCTTTCTTTTTTTTTAAAGCAGTTGGGGTTAAGTAACTTGCTCAAGGTTACACAGCCAGTTATTTCTGGGTGTGGTGCTGAGTGTCTGAGCCCGGGATTTGATCTCCAGGTCATCCTGACACTGGAGCCAGTGCTCTTACTCGCTGAGCCACCTGGCTGCCCCTTCCTTGATAATTTCTTGAAACATGATGTCTAGGCCTTTTTTTTTTTTTGATCATGACATTCAGGTAGTCCAATAATATAAAAATTATCTCTCCTGGATCTATTTTCCAAGTCAGTGGTTTTTCCAATGAGACATTTCACATTGCCTTCTATTTTTTCATTCGTTTGGATCTGTTTTATAGCATTGTTGTAAGGTAATCCAAATCACATCCCACCTGATTTGGAGCCCACCATTAAGCCCCTTTATATTTGTCTTTGTCTTTATCCTAAACCCTGTAACTGCTTGTAATAGCTTAAAGGCGGAGTCCTGGGTAAGAGTCACCCAAGGCATAGTCCCTTGCTTATCTTTCCCTGAGTTAGTACTTCCCTAAATCAGTAAGCCTTGAAATAGCATTTCAAATAAGGGTTATGGTAGAAGTGTGCATAGAGATCATGGGGCAAGTCTATCCCATGCAAGAGACCACCCTGTTCTGGAATGCTGACCAAGCAAGGTCCCCCATAAACTTCACCCAGAACCTGACCCTGACATGTTCCATGACCCCAGACTATTTGGGGCATTCCACTGCCCCTGTGCCCTCCACCCTGTTCTAGGAAGGACCCTGGTCATGTCATTGTACCCTTGCACCATGTTTCCCAAATTAGCCCTGAGCTATGGATCCAACCAATGGCTGTTCTTGGCTTCTGTATGTCATTGCTTACACTAACTCCCCTCCCCAATGGTGGTTTTTGCCTTTATAAGCCTTGCCTGTACCCCATTTCAGGGCTGCCTGATTTGAGTGTATACTCCAGGTAGCTGCATGCTTGATCAATAAATCCACATCCCAATTTATCTAAACACTCAGATCTCAGCTCGCTCTTATTCTCTTCACAACATTTTTGGAGGCCCCAGTAAGATCCCAGGGTCCTAGAAGCCCCTTTGGGGTCCTAGACCATCCCTCAGAGACCTGGGCCTGACTAGGCCCTCAGTCTCGACTGTAGCCGGCCCTGGCCATTTCATTCTCTGGAGAAACCGGCACCTGGATGTTTCCAGGGGTCTGGGGTACAAAAGGGGCCAGGACTAGCCTGCCTGTCTGATGCTGACCAGCCTTATTTTGGCCTGAAAGTGGATCTGAAAATCCTCCAGAGATAAGTGTTTTGTGGTATCTGTGTCTGTACTGTTTGTGAGTGTTTTTATTTGATTTTTCTTTTCCATGGATTCATTTTCTGTCTATCCTGTTTTTGGAAGGGGGAGGGACCAGACGTGGTAGCATGTTGACTATCGGGCCCCCTCATTGGTGCACTTCGGTGGACGACAGGGGGGCTCCATAATTCTTGGGACTCCCAGGAGCTTCTGATTTCTTGGTCACATCCCACCCTCAGGGACCCCAATTTGCTGGGCTTCTCATTGGCTTTGGTTTCTGGGTTGTAATTGGTTCATGCAGTGTTCATTATGGGGGCTCCATAATTCTTGGGGCCCCCAGTAGCATCCCCAAACTGGGTGTAACTGGTGCACTGCAATGTTCATCACGGGTCTCCACAATTCTTGGGCCCCTGGTAGCATCCCTTGTCTATCCTTTGTTCTTGTTTTTGCTTTTGCATGGAAAGGAAGGTTTTATTGATTGTTTTGTGAGAGTTTTTGCTTACTTGTGGGACATTTGTCCCACAGGGTGGTGTAATGCCAGAGCCCCCTTCCCATATCTTGACCCTCAGAGCTTCCTCTGAGGTCGGGAGTAAATTGGAGGGGCCCTGTTTTAAGCTGGGTTAAATCGCACTGGAAAGCCCTTTTTTCTGTCTCTTTTGTAATTTTCCCTTTTTGACATTGGGTGGTTTGTTTCTGTTTCTGTTCGTGTTTTTAAGAGCTGTCAGGGTGCATGGAGAGGAGAATCATTTCTGCTCCTCTCCAGGTCCATTGTGCATTCCTTCTCCTGTGCCTTACACTGTCTAAAGCTCTGCAATAAGTTATTTTCACTTTTTGCCTGACTGTACCCCGTATCTAAGCTTCTTGTGGTTTGTGTGGTTTCTTGCTTGCCGGGGGTGGGGGCTTCTGCCAGTACATCCAAAACTCCCTTGGGTTGTATGTTACAGCATTTTTCAGATGTTTTTTGAGAAGGGGCTGATTATGGTATGCCCCTGAGGAAAAGCAAGCTTATATTATTTTGCACAAATGAATGGCCCACCTTTGGGGTCAGATGGCCAGTGCAGGGGATTTTTGATAGGCAAATGGTTCTCTCTGTTTGGGAGGTAGTAACCGGTATCTCTGGCCATCCTGACCATTTCCTTACATCGATGTCTGGCTAGCCCTTGTCTCCTACCCCCCACCTTGTCCCCAAAACTGTGCCTTACAGAAGGGCCTTTGGGTCCTCATAGCCCAACCCCCAATTGTTTTCAAAAGAAAAAAGGACCTTTCCTCCCCTTCTTCCTCCACCACTGCCATTCTCCCTCTGAGGGAGGCTCCAAATCCTGAAGGGGTTCCTTTTCTGGTGTATGTCCCCTTTTCTACTTCTGATATTTATAATCGGAAGACTCAGAATCCCCCGTTTTCTGAAAAACCTCAGGCCCTTCTCAGTCTCCTTGAATCTGTCTTCCATACCCATTGCCCCTACTTGGGACGATTGCCAACAACTCCTAACCACTCTGTTCACTACAGAGGAATGGGATCGCATTCATTTAGAGGCAAGAAAAGCAGTCATAGGACCCCAGGGGGGTTCCCTAGAGGAGAAAAGATGAGGTAGAGCAGGCCTTTCCTTCCTCGCACCCCTCTTGGGACCCCAATACCACGGGAGGAAGGGATGCATTAGATACCTATCATAGCTACTTCCTCCAGAGAATGAAGGCAGCTGCCTGCCTTCCTACCAGCCTTACAAAGGTCTCAGAAATTGTGCAAGGCCCCCAGGAATCTCCTGGAGCATTCCTAGAATGCCTCTATGAGGCTTACAGAACTTACACACCTATAGATCCAGAGGCCCCAGAGAATGCCCAGGCCCTGAATGTGGCCTTTGTCTCCCAATCAGCCCCTGATATTAGAAGGAAATTACAAAAACAGGAAAGTTTTGAGGGAATGAACGTGTCCCAGTTAGTGGAAATTGCCCTCAAGGTTTTTAACAATCAGGACAGTCCTTCTGAGAGATCTGATAAGCACCTTACTCCAGCCCTGGTGGCTGCATTACATGCCAATACTTCCCCTGGACAACCATTTGAATATAAGCAGTCTCCCCGAACTCTTAGACTAAAGCCAGACCAGTGTGGCTACTGCAAACAGAGAGGCCACTGGAGGAAGGATTCTCTGAAGTTACCATGCTCTTATTGTAGGGAAGTTGGCCATGTCCAGGGTAAGTGCCCTCATAAAGACTCCTCCCACCCTTCTCCTAACATCTGTGGAGAGAGGAGAGAAGCCCCTGCATTTGGTAAGCCCAATCTTTTATGAGTGATTTTTGTTCATGATAATTGGATAAATGCTTTGGTAAAATGCAGTTATTGTCATAATGTTATTGTGTAATCATAGTATTTTTAAATTTGTACAATCTCCTTTTTCTTGTATAAATTAAGTGACCTGCATTTGAAATTGAATTGTGGAGTTAGTTAAAAATTGGGATTGTTTGGATTTTGAGAATTGCTATAACTTTTATGGGGTATTTATAATTTTTCCCTGTGGGAGTTATGTGGGTCAAGTGCAGATAGTAGTAATATTGCTAAGGCTTCTTGAACTGTAAGATCTTTTTATATTGTCTAAGTCGGGTACAGTGGTTTTCATTTAAATTTTGTTATAACTAGAAGAGGGGCAGGTTTCTATGATATCAGTTGTACTATTTCATAAGTTTTGTTGGCCCTGGTTTATAGTGTATATTTCTGCCACCTGAAACATCACGTATCCATGACCTTTACCTGTGACTGTTGCAGCAGTTTTTAAAACCTGGATTGTGTTGCATCTAAGTAATGGAGTCTATTAGCCTATCCAATTTCCCCTTTTGGCTTCTCGGCCCCTGTGTTGTTTAACATTTTTCCTAGTTTTGTGTTTTCTAGGCATAGCACCCAGTTGACATCTCTAACTGGGTGCTCACCATTGCCTGCAATCTGGGAAATGCTTGGCCAAACCAGAGTCCATCAGCAGGCCCAAAGTACCTAGTGAGACCATGACCCCAGCTTTACATCTTCCCTCAGCATGGTTTGGGACACTGAGACCTTCGTCTCCGACCTCAAATGATTTTGTGTCCTATTTGTTTGAAAGGTGGGGTGAATGATGAAGGGCGGGGTGCTTGGGAGACTTCCTGGTTTTGCCTGGTTAAATTACTGGGCCCTGCGTATTAAATCTGCCTGTTGGTTATCTCCAATTACAGGCCAATTCACCTATAGTTGACAGCCAGAAGTGAGTACCAGTCCATACTCACCTCCCAGCCCCTGAATATATTTGTTCAGTTCCAGTCAATTTCCTCCTTAGGACCCATTGAGGCAGGAACAGCTCTACACCCCTTACCATACCTTACCTGAAGCAGAGACCCCTGCCCCTGTTCCCCAACGGAATTTGGGTCCCAATCCCATGAGGGGGAAATGCTGGAATATGAAAAAAACTGCCCCAACTTCATTATAGGCCTGGCCCTAGAGAGCAGTAAGCAGCAGATTCAATAAGAAATTTAGAAGGCAAAATTAATTTTTACCATCCAGATAAGTAATTTGCTTTCAAGGGAAAATACTTTTAAAAAGATGGTTTGGAAGGTCTTGTATGATATTTTCTGAAAGTCCATGTATGGAGAGCTAAGGAAAGTTGATAAGAAGGTTTGGGGACAAGTGGGTTTATCCAAACCCCTCCTGTTCCCAGCTAGATGATGTCAGTTTTAGATGGTTAAGTATGTTGACAGAAACTATGAGGAAGTTATGACGAAGCAGAGAGAGTGTGAGCAAGTTAAGGAAAGGCATTTTAGAAAATTATTATAAATTAATAAAATGATTGAATTGGCATTTTAAAAAATGATTATAAATTTGTTAGAATAGTTAAAGATTAAGATTATAAAAACAGTTTAGGTTAATTATTGAAAATTGCTACTTAAGATTTAATAGGACTATTGATTGGCTGTTTCTTTGAGTCTACCTCCAGGTAAATATATCAAGAAAAGCTGCCCCAGTCCCCAATCCATGGAGCTAAACCCTGTAACTTACAGATGTAAAGTGAACTGTCCCATGGTGCCAGACCTAAAGATAAAGGTATGAAGTTCAATGGTGGGTAGGGGGAATGACTGTTCAGCATGTGCTAAGGTAGGATTCTCCTGACTCAATTTACCCACAAGCACCTGGCACGTTAAAACTTGACACAAGATAGCATGATGATAGTCCCGAGAGCCCAGAACTGACCCTTGCTGAGATACCTCCTTTCCCGGACTTTGTCAACCCTGCAGGAGCTACAATTTTGCTTCCGGGGGCACCCCTCCATCCTTTGGCCTAATAGATTTAAAATTTTTTTGAGCTGTATTATTATTTTAGTTTTATGTTGTATTTTTATTGTCTTAGTGTGTGGCCCAGATTCTTGTTAATGGTTTGACATTTTCCTGAAAAGAAGTGGGGAATGTTGTAAGGTAACCCAAATCACATGCCACCTGATTTGGAGCCTACATTAAGCCACCATTAAGCCCCTTTATATTTGTCTTTGTCTTTATCCTAAACCCTGTAACTTCTTGTGATAGCTTAAAGGCATAGTCCTGGGTAAGAGCCACCCAAGGCGTAGTCCTTTGCTCCCTTATCTTTCCCTGAGTTAGTACTTCCCTAAATCAGTAAGCCTTGAAATAGCATCTCATATAAGGGTTATGGTGCAAGTTGTGCATAAAGATCATGGAGCAAGTCTATCCCATGCAAGAGACCACCCTGTTCTGGGATGCTGACCAAGCAAGGTCCTCCACCCAGGATGCTGACCCAGCAAGGTCTCCCACAAACTTCACCCAGAACCTTACCCCAGCCTGTTCGGGGCATTCCACTGCCCCTGTGCCCTCCACCCTGTACCCTCCATCCTGTTCTAGGAAGGACCCCATTCACGTCATTGTACCCTTGCACCATGTTTCCCAAATTAGCCCTGAACTATGGATCCAACCAATGGCTATTCTTGGCTTCTGTATGTCATTGCTTACGCTAGCTCCCCTCCCCAATTGTGGTTTTTGCCTTTATAAGCCTTGCCTGTACCCCATTTCAGGGCTGCCTGATTTGAGTGTATACTCTAGATAGCTGCATGCTTGATCAATAAATCCACATCCCAATTTATCTAAACACCCAGATCTCAGCTCGCTCTTATTCTCTTCACAACAATATGTTGATTTCTCATAAAGTCATTAGCTTCCATTTGTTCCAATCTAATTTTGAAGGAATTATTCTCTTCAGTGAGTTTTTGAAATTCCTTTTCCATCTTGCCAATTCAGCTTTTTAAGGCATTCTTCTCATTGGCTTTTTGAGCCTTTTTTGCCATTTGAGTCAGTCTATTTCTTAAGGAGTTAGTATTTTCTTGGGTCTCCTTTAGCAGGCTGTTGACTCACTTTTCATGATTTTCTTGCATCATTCTCATTTCTCTTCCCAATTTTTCTTCTACTTCTCTTACTTGATTTTCAAATCCTTCTTGAGCTCCTCCATGGCCTGTGACCAGTTCATGTTTTTCTTGGAGGCTTTTGATATAGGAGTTTTGACTTGGCTGTCTTCCTCTGGTTCTATGTTTTGATCATCTTTGTCACCAAAAAGTGACTCTATAGTTTGTTTTCGCTTCCTCTGCTTGCTCATCTTGCCAGCCAATTGCTTGACTCTTGAGCTCTTTG
Source organism: Petaurus breviceps papuanus (assembly GCF_028583685.1). Taxonomy (NCBI): domain Eukaryota; kingdom Metazoa; phylum Chordata; class Mammalia; order Diprotodontia; family Petauridae; genus Petaurus; species Petaurus breviceps. Next base: position 1,602,321 of record NW_027187241.1, read on the forward strand.
CCATGGTAGAACTCTGCTTCCAGAATGGAGAGGGCTGTGTCCCAAATTTCTGGGGTTTCATGCACCTGTTGTCAGAGCTTCTTCCAAACACCTGTCTCAGAACTGTGAGGAGGATGCACTTTCTACAGCTGACACTAGAGCTCCTTACCCCATGACTGCTGCCCAAGACTGTAACCCAGGTCCAAGCAGGGCAAAGCAACAGCAATTACCCTCTGAATGATCACTTGGTCACCCTATGACTGTAGGCCCAGAGCTCAGGAGGCAGCCAAGCGGCAGGGTCTGGTCCACTCTCCTCCATCCACCCCTGTTCCAACAGAATTCCACACTGACCTTTTACTATGTCTTTGGTGTTTATGGGTTGAGAAGTCTGGAAACCACCACATCTGCTAGTGATTCACTATCCTGCAGTCTGCTCTGGTCGGCCTGTGCCATGGGTCTGGGCCAACACAGCTTACACAGGACTGCGTTCAGCTCCCAGCCCAGTGTGCCAGCCCCTTCCTGTCGGCCTGCCGGGCTTCCTTCAGCAGAAGATTTGTTTCTTTCTGTCACTTTGTGGGTTCTGTGGCTCTGAAGTTTGTTTAGAGTCATTTTTTACAGGTATTAGAGGTGGCTGGAGCAGGAGCTCCAGCAAGTTCCTACTTTTCCTCCACATCTTGGCTCCACCACCACACCCTGTAATGGTAATGTAATTTAATTCCTTTGTATTGGCAAAGGTAACAGGTACTTAGCACTTAGTAATTAATCAAGCCTCTGTTAAAGAAACAGGTGTGATTCTCTGTTGCTGATGTAACCGGAAGGGGTTGGCTGAAACAGGAAGGAGCTAATGCCATGTGTGTATATAATGAGAAGCCCCTGCTGGGTCAGACAGATCTTCTTGGAGCAAGCTTTGTGGAGGCAGAAGCTGCTGCTGCTGCTGGGGAGGCTAAAGAAGACAGCCCTTCCCCCCCCCCCAGACTGGAGAGAATGATTTTGATTCTGGGAACCCGCTGGAGCTTTTGCTGAGGAGCTGCTGAGTCAGAGGGCCAGCTGGAGCTGCCAAAGACTGAGGAAGCATGACTGGTACTAGTACTTTTATGAACCTGTTTGTGGCTTTGTTTTTGTTTGTTTGTTGTTTTTTTGCTTTTTGGAGTGCAATTAGGGTTAAGTGACTTGCCCAAGGTCTCATGGCTAGTTTTTGTGTTAAGTGTCTGAGGCCAAATTTGAACTCAGGTCCTCCTGACTCCAGAGCTGGTGCTCTATTCACTTCACCACCTAGCCACCCCTTGTTTGTGGCTTTGTTAAGCCTTGATTTCCCAGGAACAGAGACTGTGGAGGATTTAAGGTGGACTGGATGCTGTGAGCTTCAGCATGAACAGGAACTGCTTGGAGAGCTGGACAAGGAACTGGGGGCTGTATGCCTTTGAACCCAGGTGACAGTTTGGTGAATACAGGTAGGAACTGGGACCATGGAAGGGGATCCAGGGAATCTGAGAGAGCACCCCAAGTCAAGCTGAAAGAAGACTTTACTTGGATACTGTGTACTGACTGAGAAATTGTAATTTACTAGTGACCTAGGATTGGAGGGCTTGTGTATTTTGTGATGATTGAATAGTGATTGGTGATTGATGATTGAATAAGTGACTGATTTGTAACTTAGTGTGCCCCATGAGTGGAGAACTTTGACTTTTGTATTTTGTGACCCTTAAGGAGGCAAACCTCCTTAAGGATGATTGAATGATTGAGTTACTAAGTGATTGATTGACTAAGTGATTATACTTTGTTGAAAACTATGTGATCACTGTGGTGAAAACTATGTGACCATTTCTGTGATAAGTTTTTGTGAATGCTGTATTTTGATTTTCTGTGATAAGTTATAACATTGTCAATGCTGTACCTTGATTTACTGTGAATGTTTTGCTCTGATTTGTTATTGAATAGAATGTTCACTATACTATGTAATCAGAATCTTGAAAGCTGTTCACAGCAGCAGTCCTCTGGAAAGCTGCTCATGCTTGGCTTTATACACTCCCTTCTCTCTTTCTCCTTCTCCCTCATAAGTCAGTGGAGTGAGAGATGCTTCTGGACTTCAGATGGAGATGATGGAGGTTGGACTGAAATGTAAGGCTATCCCTCTGGTCTACTCCTCTGTCTCTAAATACAGTAGGTGGAATGTTGTGGACAGAGTGTTGAACATAGAATCAGGAAGACCTGGGCCTGAATCCTCTTTCTGAGGATTACTTACCAGTTTACCAACTGGTTACCATGGGCAAATCACAGCCTCTCCAAGTGTCTGTTTCATCATCTGAAAAGTAAGAGGTCTCTTTCCTATAAACTGTTGTAAGGTCAAATGAGATAATATATGCAAATGATTTTTTTCTTTTTTAATAATATTTTATAATTTCCCCAATTACATGGAAAGACAATTTTTAACATTCATTTTTTAAAATTTTGAGTTCCAAATTTTCTCTCTCTCTGAGATGGTAAAGGATTTGATATAGATTATAGACGTTCAATCGTGCAAAACTTATTACCACATTAGTCATATTGTGAAAGAAAACACAGACCCAAAAGGAAAAAAACCCATGAAAAAAATACAGAAAGTGAAAAATTATATGCTTCAATCTTCATTCAAACTCCAGCAGTTCTTTCTCTGGAGGTAGATAGGATTTTCATAATGAGTTCTTCATAATTGTCTTACATAATTGTATTGCTGGGAATAACTAAGTCATTCACAATTGATCATCATAAGATATTGCTGTTACTATGTCTAATGTTCTCCTGGTTCTGCTCACTTGATTTTGCATCAGTTCATGTGAGTCTTTCCAGGTTCTTTTCTGAAACCAACTTGCTCATCATTTCTTACAGCACAGTAATATTCCATTATATTCACATATCACAACTTGTTCAACCATTCCCCAATTATGAGCATTCTGCCAATTTCTAATTCTTTGCCACAACAAAAATCGCTGCTATAAATATTTTTATACAAATAGGTCCTCTCCACCACCACCGAACATCCTGCTTTTTAAAAATCTCTTTGGGCGTGCAGTTAGGTGGTGAAGTGAATAGAGCACTGGCCCTGTAGTCAGGAGAATTTGAGTTCAAATGTGGCCTCAGACAATTAACGTTTACTAGCCATGTGACCTTGGGCAAATCACTTAACCCCAATTGCCCTGCCTTCCCCCCTGCAAAAAAAAAAAAATTTGGGATACAAACATAGTAGTGGTATTGCTGGATCAAAAGGTAAATTGATGGAAAAAAGGGTAATAGGCAAAGGATTTTGAAAAACTTTAAAGCACCATGTAGCTGCCACTTAGAATAATAACAATTATTATTAGTTCCTTCACTTTCCCAGCTCTGTACCTTGATTCATGATAGCTCTTTCCTCCTCATATTAACCCTGACCACCCTTTGAAGCCCTCCCTTTCATTTTAGGCTTCCTGGATTTTTCTCTTTCCTCTTAAAACCAGACATGTACTCTAATACCCAGAGACTCTCATGAAACTTTGCACCTGTTTCAGGGCCCTTAGCAAATGCTGCCTTGAATCAAAACAATAATAACAGCTCACATTTATATAACATTTTAAAGGTTTACAAAGCACTTTTCCTCTAAAAGCCCTTATGAGGAAAGTGGTACCAATATGATTGTCCCTGTTTTACAGATGAAGAAATGGAGTCTCAGAAAGTTTATGTGGTGTAGTAGATAAAGCTCTAGTCTTAGAGTTCTGAGTTCACACTTGCTGTGCAACTATAGGCAAGTTGCTTAATCTCTCTTGGCCTCAATTTTCTCATCCGTAAAATGGGGCTAATATACTCCCTACCTACCTCCCAGGGTTGTTGTGAGGATAACATGAGAAACATATGTAAAGTGCTTTGCAAACACTGTAGAAAGGCCAGCTACTACTATCATTGCTGTTATTAAATTACTTCTCTATGGGCCTAGGTGGCATACCAAGTGTGAGAGTCAGAAATCAAACCCAGTTCTCCCAACTTCAGGTACTCGTTCTTTCCTCTACAAACACTTCCTCACCTCACCGTGGTTATTTTTCTGCCTTATTTCGCCTTTCCTGATAGATTGAAAATTTCAGAGACACAACATCTAGCACCACCCAATTTTGTGAACGTTCAGTCATTTGGGTTGTATCCAACTCTTCATTACCCAGTTTGGGTTTTTCTTGGCAGACACTGGAGTGGTTTGCCCTTTCCTTCCCAAGTTCGTTTTATAGATGAGGAAACTGAAGCAAACAGGGTGAGGTGACTTGCCCAGGGTCACACAGCTAGTAAGTGTCTGAGGTCAGAGTTGAACTCAGGAAGAAGTCCTCCTGACTCGAGGTCCACTTCATTGTCTAGCTGCCCATCATTCAATACCTAGAGATTTAAAAGTGTCTCCCCATTCATCTTGGCTTAGTGATTAGAGAACTGTCCTCAGAGTTAGGAAGACTTTGGTCCTGCCTCTGACATACTGATTCTGAGACCCTGGACAAATCAGCTAACCTCTCTGATCTGGGTCAGAGGTGTCAAACACGTGACCTATACATCTCCCACAATACTTCTGAGTGCAGCCTGAACCAGATTAAAACATAGTCAGGAAATATTTAGCAAAATAAATAAAAATACAATAAAACATAGCTAATGCTAATATGTGGTTTTCTAAGTCTCTATAAGAAGCCCACAGAGATCTTTATGTTTCTGTTTAGTGGCCCACAGTTCTACATGCGTTGAACACTACTGCTCCAGCCAGATAGCATTCTAAATTGCAGATCTGGTACTGGCCTGCGTTGATAGAGGGAGTTTTCCTAATCTGGAAGTTGCCTATACCAATGAATTCCCCATCCCTATCCCCACCCATTTGTAGACACAAACCAAGTGAAACTGTGTCAGTGTCCACTCGCATCTTTCTCAGCCATGGATGTGGTCTGTCCTGTTGTAAGGAAGGTCACTCCTAATGGAGGATGGCATCAATCTGTCTTAGATTCTCTGAGTGGTCTGTGTTTTAATCACATGTATATCCCTTCCACCAACCCAGATCACAACCAGTCCACATTCTTTTCATCCTATGATCACTCTTTTCCATGCCCTACCATGACACTATCTTAAAGGATCTACCAGTTCACTAGAAACCTTCTTGCTTTATTTATACTTATATTTTATATTTATATTTATTTATATTTTATACTTCTTTTTATATTTAATAAATATATTTATATATTAAAATAATAAATATATTATATTTATATACTTGTTTTAAACTTATATTTTAGTATCCATTTTCTGGTCAGGCTATCTATCTGTTGTTGATTTTGTTTGTTCTAGGTACCACACTTGAGGAAACTGAGGCAAACAGGGCTACATGACTTGCCCAGGGTCACATAGCTAGTGTGACTATTTCCTTCCACAGGGTCAAACTCAGGGTCATGAAGCCTGAATCCTAGGAGAGCTTTTGCAGCTGAATAACACTATTGACTTATACTGGTCATCCAGTACCCTAAAATCCCCAAATCCTTTCATGGGAACTTCTGTTATGCTAAGACTCTCCTTTCCTGTACCTGGACAGTTGACTTTTTTCATCAAAATGTGCAGGTCTCTTGATTTTTTTTCAATACTTTGATGGATCTGTGACTTCATTAATATGGACACTATCTCCACTTATGCTCATTGCAACCCATCTACACTTTTCCATCCTACACGATATTTCAATAAATCCTTGATAGATGGGAGGTTCTAACTCACCTGCCAAGGGTTCCCTTGATTTCTCCCTACATCACAAGGATAGCAGTGGCACACACAAACTGTCCAGAGGTTACCTTTCTGTCTTGCCATGAGTCTTTTTATCTCCAGCATTTCTCTGATGACATTTTTACTCTACTTTTCCACTACAATTCCTTGTTCATAATGTGTTGCAGTCCACTTACATCCACCCCATGGCTCTCAATTGTCCTCATACTCATCTCCAATTCTTTGGAGACTGTAGTGTCCCATGACCCATAGTCATATAACAGTACTGGTAGAAAATTGTCATCAGTCAGCAAACATTTTTCAGGCATTTGCTGTGTGCCAGGCACAGTGCTAAGTGTTTTATTAACTGTCATTTTTAATGGGCCTTTGTATTATAGGGAGCAGTTCAGGGTCCTTAAAAAAAACTTTGCAATTTCCTAAGTCCAGCCCACTCTCTACCTACTAATTAATTCCAAACCCAATTCATTTTCCATTTGCAGTGTCTATACAAGATATGAATGCTGACAAATGAATGCTATAGGATGTCCATGTCCCCACATATTGTGGTCCAGTCAACAGGCATGCTTTGTCTACTTGGCTTTTCCTGTGCAGAATGTTGTCAAATTGTTGTCCATGGTTACAGATCTCAGATAGGAGACTAATGTTCTGGATCTTGATGCGGCCAGCACGATGTCTGCCAGAAATAGGAGACCTTGGGGGGCCTCCTCATCTATAAAGAATCTCCTTCTATAGTGGGAATACAATAACAAAAATGAAATATAGGAAATAAAGAACAAAGTAAAAAGTACACAGCAGAGAACAAAAGAAAACTTACAAGGAAGCAAAGAAAGAATGGGACAGCTCTCAATACAACGTGTAGTATTTATTATATAAGCTTTCTTGAAATGGAAATTTATTTATATATATATATATTGGAGGGAGGAAGGCTGGGCAATTGGGGTGAAATGACTTGCCCAAGGTCACACGGCTAGTAAATGTTAAGTATCTGAGGCCAATTTGAACTCCAGTCCTCCTGACTCCAGGGCCGGTGCTCTATTCACTGCACCAGCTAGCAGTGTCTTTATTGCTATATTTTTAATTCTTTCTTATGATCTGCTGTGCACATGACATGCTTTTCTTTTCTTATTTTGTATTTAAGTTTATAATATGCTTCTTTTTCTTTTCTCTGTTGTATATTTAAGTCTAAAATAAAATTTTACAAAATGAAATATAGTCCCTCCCATCTAGGAGTTGCATTCTCTTTCTTCTTTCCCCAAAGCTTGTGCCATTTTAAATATATACTCCTCCTTGGTTACATGGCTCTCCATTCATAGTTAAAAGAAGAAAAAAATATAATAATAGATTTTATTTATATAGTGCTTTAAAAGATACAGAGAATTTTACCAATTTACTCATTTAAGCCTCACATCAGCCCTATGAGATAGCTACTACAGGTATTATTATCTTCATTTTACAGATGGGGAAACAGAGGCTCAGAGAGGTTATGTGAAATTCCCTGGCTCACAGAGACACTAAGTGTTAGAGGCAGGATTTGAACCCTCATCTTGAGTCAAAAAAGCTTACATTTTTATGGGTGGCAGGGGAGAGAGATATAATCTATACACAGAGAATGTAAGATGAGATTGGTAAACATATCTTAGTCAAGTCAACTTTGGCCGGACCATGGAGTATATGGAAGGAAATGATATGAAATAAGACTAGAAAGGAAAGTTGGACACAGATCATGGGAGATCTTAAATGCCAGGTTTGGAGTTTATGTACACAAATAGATAGACCAAGAGGGAGCAAATAGTTTTTAATAATAATAGCTGGTATTCATATGGCACTTTAAGATTTACAGACTGCTTTATATAGGTTATCTCATTTGATCCTTACATGAGCCCTGGGAGATAGGTGCTATTATATTTTAAAGATGAAGATAGATGTCAAGTGACTTGCTCAGGGTCACACAGGTAGTAAGTCTCTGAGGCTGGATTTGAACTCAGGCTTTCCTGACTCCAAGTCCAGGGCACTAGAGGGGCAAGCCCCTAGTTCCAAACAATCCAATAAATACTTTAATGGATCTATGGTCTCTCCAATGTTGCTATTCCCTCCAGTAATGCAGATAACATGTCATCCATCCCTGAGAGGCTGGTACAGAGCTTGACCATTCTTCCTGCAAATCCTCCACAGGGAATCCATCCAATGTGCTGAGAGGACCTTCCTCTAGTTCCCTTCATATCCCGTGGATCTCAACAAAGCATAAAAACTGCCTTTACATAAAAGATGTCCTTGGCTTATTTCTCATTCTCACTCTGTAGCCTACAAAAACAGAAAGCAGTTATTCACTGAACGTGTAACCAGCAATATCTAAGCACATTTCATGGTATTAAACTTGCCAGCACTAAGAGGGAGTAAATGAGAGTCAAGGATCGTTTATAAAAAGAGTAATTGCTTGCTAGAGAATTCCTTTTGCTCCATTTTCTAAGTCCAAGGGCAAGGTCTGTTGTTTGGATCTCAAAGGAACAAAATGTCCACACTTTAATCTTCTCTTATTTTTAGTTATAGAGAAGAAGAAATTGAATTACCTTGGTATTTTCCCTTCCACCCCTCCTCTGCCCAGGGCTAAAATCTTTCTCTGAGTAAGAAATACAATGAAAAAGTTCAGAACTTATCTTTCTTCCAAGTCCACTAAAAGCCTGAGAATTGAGGATCTAAAACAAAAACCACCCAAATATCTCCTGAAACATCTGACTTTGCTGACTGAAGCTTGGCTTCTCTCTTCTTTCTCCATCACCATTATAACTACACAAACATACAGAGACATTTTAGTCCTCCCTTGCCCACCTGCTACATGCAAAGTCATTCTTTCCATTGACAACAGAGAAGAATGCCAAATATTTGGAAGCAAGGGCCCCTACATGGTGGTGGAATTTGGAGAGCTGGCTTTCCTCTCCTTCTGTCAGCTCTGTAGCCAGCTGATATCAGGGCCATCTTCAGCTTGGGATTTTTACCTTTCCAACTGTATCTGTTCCCTGGCAGGCTTCGGGGATAATAGGATTATAGATTTCTATCTGAAAAAGACCCTAGAATCCAGCTAGTCTAAATCCACCAGTTCATAGATGAGGAAATTTGTTCAGTAGTTTTTCAGTTGTGTTTCACTCTTTGTGACCCCATTTGGGGTTTTCTTGGCAAAAATACTGAAGAGCTTTGCCATTTCCTTCTCCAACTCATTTTACAGATGAGGAAACTGAGGCAAACAGGCTAAGTGACTTGCCCAAGTTCACACAACTAGGAAGCATCTGAGGCCAGATTCAAACTCAGATCTACCTGACTCCAGGTCTAAGAGACTCTATGCACTGTATTACCTGGTTTACCATTTCCTTCTCTAGCTCACTTTAAAGATAAGGAAACTGAGGCAAACAGGGTTAAGTGACTTACCTAGGATCACACAGCTAGGAAGTATCTGAGGCTGGATTTAAACTCAGAAAGTTAAGTCTGCCTGACTGGGTTTGGCACTCTATCCACTGCTTTACCTAGTTGTCCCAATGAGGAAGTACTGAAACCCAGAGAGGTTGTGACTTACCCAGGGTCACAAATGTCAGAGATGGAATTTAAACTGTGGTCTTCTCAGTACACAGTTTTCTCACACTCTTCTGGTTTGAGCAGCTAACCTGCAGAGGGGCTAGCACATCCCACTAAAAATGTCTACATCTCCCTACCCCAAACTTATTTTTACTAGAAAATCATCTGTATTTCTCAGAAGTCATTCTATAAAGATACACATTCAAAACGTATTGCTTCACACCCCCTCCAAAAAAAATCTCCAGCAAACTATAAGCTGTAGTTTTGTAGTCAAGAGAAACCTAGATTCAAATCATGGTTCTGATATAGGCTAACTGTGTAGCTGTGGCCAAGTAACTCTCCCTTCAGCCTCAGTTTCCTCATTTGAAAAATGGATACTGCATTCCTTGAATTCCTCTCCCATCTCTCTCTCTCTCACACACACACACACACACACACACACACACACACACAGAGGATTGTTATAAAGGAAGCAATTTGTAGGCTTTAAAGGAGCCCAGTAAAAAGATAAACTTCCTACAGATTAGAAGGGCAATGAGGTGGAGCAGTGGATAGAGCCAGGAAGACATCTTCCTGAGTTCAAATCTAGCCTCAGACACTTAGTATCTGTGTGACCCTGGGCAAGTCATTTAACTTTACTTACTTCAGTTCCTCATCTGTAAAATTAGGTGGAGAAGGAAATAGCAAAACACACTAGGATCTCTGCCAATAAAACCCCAGGAAGGGTCATGAAGAGTTAGACACAACTGAAAAATAACTAAGCTATCACAATACATTTTTCCATTACAGTACTAGATGCTAGGTGCAAAGACAAAAGAAAACAGGCCCTGCCCTCAAGAAACCTAAATTCTAAAATGATAAACAACATGTATAGGAATATGGAAGACACATACAAGTTAGACAAAAGATCGCTTTGGATGGGAAGGCACTTGCATCCTTGGGGTATCAGAAAAGACCTCCTTCAGAGGAAGGCAGACAAACGGATCCTTTTTTTAAAATTTATTCTGAACTTTAAACACCTCCCCAAAGTATTTCCATACAAGCAACAGAATACACACACACACACACACACACAATGGGTTCTAGGTATAATCATCCATCTCCATTCCATATTGTCTGTCTTGTTTTAACCCCAGCCCCATTTTACAGTTGAGAGCACTGAGGTGCAGATCAATGAAGAAATTTGCTCAAGGTCACACAGCAAGTCAGTGGAGTAGCAAGGACTAGAACAGAGGTCTGCACTCCTCCCATTTTTTCCATTAGATCATGCAAGAAGTTGCTCATTAAAGCTGAAAAAGGGGATTTTGTGTTTCAATTTTTCACTGCTCCCCTCCCCAAGGCCCACCTTACTGTCCCCTACAGTCCTGAACTAAAGAGAAGAGAGGCAGGTGCTTCTGAATTAATAAAAATGAAATTCAAGTAAAAGAAATTCCTAGGGGCTGTTTACTTGGTGTTCCATGCTTAACAGGATTTAATGTGCCCTTTCCCTGGGCCAAGGCCCGGCCTCAGACAGTGCTACACTGGCCTTTAGTGATAGGTCCCTTCTGTTCCCTAGGGACACCTATCAGATGCCTACCTTCCTGTCAGATAGTTCATGTATCTATCCCTTCCTTGAGCATTGCTAGCTCTGCTGTACAGATTTTCTTCCTCTTGGTCTATGGGCATCATGGGGAAATAGCAGCTTACTGCCTCAAGATGCAGAATAACAGTATACATTATGATTCACAAAATACTTAACATAAATTATCTCATTTGGTCCTCACAACAACCCTATGGGCAAAATTGTTGATGCTGACACAAACCAGAAGCGGAACCAAAACCCAGTGCCACAAATTTAGGAACTAAGGACAGTTTATTGAGTTCACCAGCAAGGGAGATATTCACAGAGGAAACAAAAAGACAAAGCTTATTATAGAGGTTTCAATTTAAACAGGAGATGAATCAGGTGCGGGGTACCTTAGGATCGGACAAGGCATGTTGCTGGGAGCTATTCGGGTAGAAATGGGGGATGTGGTATCCTGTGATTGGACGAGCCTGTTGCTGGGCTAGTAACAGGAAAGACTCTTCTTCAGGTTAGCTATCTCTTGTAATCCAGCCTAAGAAAGACTGTTCTTGCTTTATCAGCAGTCAGGAAGGTCACAGACAGAGTAAAGATTGCAACACAAAGGGTCAGGAGCAAGACAGAGGAAGTGTAATGAAAATGGAATTGCTTTCTCTTTCTCTGCTGCCCACATTACTATTGCCATCCCTGTTTTATAAATAAGGAAACTGAGGCCCTGAGGAAGGTCAAATGACTTGCTCCAGGTCACAGAATTAGCAAGTGGCCAAGGCAGAATTTTAACGTGTCTTCCTGCTGCCAGTTCTAGCACTCTGCCCACTTTGTACAACCTCTGTCTTCCTAGACATCTATCATATTGGTCTTCTTCCAGAAATGGTTGGCCAAGCCATTTTAACAGTAGCCGTCTAATTGTACTTCCCCTGGACCCAAAGATGGCTAAGCCTTAAGACAAATAAGCAAAAGTAAAGGGAATTAAATGGACTTGCAAATGAAGGAAAGAAGCATTTATTAAGCACCTACCTTGTGCCATGCACTGTGCCACGGACACCATCTGATCCTCATAACAACCCTATGAGGTGGTTACTGTTAATATCCCCCCCCTTTTTTTTAAAAGCAATCGGGGTTAAGTAACTTGCTCAAGGTTACACAGCCAGTTATTTCTGGGTGTGGTGCTAAGTATAGGAGCCCAGATTTGATCCCCAGGTCATCCCAACACTGGGGCTGGTGGTCTTACTCGCTGAGCCACCTGGCTGCCCCAATATCCCCCTTTTAATAGCTGAGGAAACTGAGATTAAGTGAGTCTCCCAGGGCTACTTAGTTAGTGTCTGAGGCAGGATTTAAACTCAAATCTTCTGCCTAGCTGCCTTAAATGGTCTCCTTTTTCCTCCATCTCACAAACCTCTAATCTTGTTTAAGGTAGACTTTTAATTCAATTCAACTAACATTTATTAAGTTTCTCATCTCTGTTATGTGCTAGTCAAAGACATAAAAATGAAATAAGATGCAGTCTCTGATCTCAAGAACTTAAAAATCTGATAGCAACCCCCTACCCTCAAAAAAAAAAAATCAACAGCTAGTAGAACTAGGAACTTGCAAATTTTCCCCAGAAGTAGGGAAATAAAATGTGTCCAGGACACTGGGTTTTTTTCAAAGCCCAAATTGGAGGAAATTAGTGAGTTTTCCACTAGCAGCTTGTAGTTCCATGGTCAGAGAAAAGAGTAGGACAGGGCCAGGAAAGAGCTGACTTGAGGTTTGACTGACAAGGTAAGGAAGAAAGACCATCTGGAAGTTTCCAATTTAGCTAACTATTCCTTAAAAAAAAAAACAAACCACGACCTCACTTTGCTAACTGGTGCTAAGTTCAGTTCTTTCTATGCTATGAAAACAAATACTAGCAGTGCTTTGTAACTTTCTGCACCCTGGGTCAAAGCCCTGATGGCCATGACCTAGTTTCAGCTCCGCAATCTGGTTGCAGACCAGATCTTCATAACCTTATTTCACATTAACCCCCTTTAGGAACTCTATATTGCCACCTGATTACACTACTAGATGTTCCTCATACTCAACCTTCCTTCTTCCACATCCACACAAGTTATCCCCCATGCCCTGCAATGACCTTTGGAATCAAGTTCATCCTCCTTACCCCAGCATACCAGACAGGCCTGTTGTGAGCTCTGATAACTCAAGGCCCTCTTCTTCTGCCATCAGTTGCTCCCTAAATGTCTATTACTCTCCCACCTCTATCCCTCTGGTCCTGCCATTCCCTGTGCCTAAAATACCTTCTCCTGCAGGTTCTTTTTGTTGCAATATTATTCATCCTTAAAAACCTAATTTGAATGCCACCTCTCTCAAGTACCTTCCATGATGTTCTCACTTAGTAACTATCTCTTCCTGCTTGGGCCTCACATAACATCTTCTGTATACTCTGTAGAGTTCACAGTCTAATAGACATCTATAAGACTTATAATGGACTCTGTCATTAAGGCCTTCATTAGTAGAGGGAGCTTGTTTGCCTGGGAATTTATAGGTCTGGTCTCTATTTCCTATCCCTTGGATAAAAGCATAAGTGTGATCCTTATCAAATTTGTAGAAGGCACTAAGTTATGAGGAATAGAAAACATGTTTGAGGATAGACTCAGGATCCACAAAAATCTTTGACAGGCTAGAACACTCAACTAAATCTAATAAGATGAAAGGTAAGAGGGATGATTTTAGTCTTACAGTTGGTACAAAAAAACCAGCCTTGCAAGTACCCTATGGAGATGACCCTTCTAGATAGTAGGTAATCTCAAAAAGACCTGGGGGGAAAGGGGGGTAGCAGTTTGAAGTTCAATAGGAGTCAACAGTGCTTTGTGGGGGCCAAAGAAAGCAAATTCAATCTTAATCTCATTTAAGAGAAACAGCATCCAGGATGACAGAGTTGAGAGCTGAACACTGTATTATGCCCCAGTTCGTCCCAGAACGAAGGACAAATGGTAACAAACATGGTCTCATTTCATGAGGGCTTTTCTGTGTTCACTTTGGGGTGCCATATTTTAGGAAACCATTGCTAAGGTGGAGAGATCCCAGAGGAAAGCATCAAGGATGATGAAGGACTTTAAGGTTATGCCATAGGAGACTTGGCAGGAGGAATTATTGATTTTTAAATCAGAGGGAGAAAAATGACTTGATAACTGTCTCCAAGTATTTGAAAGGCAATCATATGGAAGAAAAGTTAGATTTATTCTGTTTCACCCAACGGGCAGAGGTAGAAGCAAAGGTAGAAACTACAGAAAGGAAGATTTAGGCTTAATATAAAGAAAAACTTCCTAACATTTAGCTCTAGCCAAAAGGAGAATGGATTATTTTAAGGAGGTGATGAGTTCCCCATCACTACATGTATTCAAACAAAGACTGAATGACCACTGGCTGAAAATGTGGTACAAGCTTGGGTTGGACTGGGCAGCTGCCTCTCAGGTCCCTCCCATCTCTGACATTCTGTGCTTCCTTTACACAAATGTTCTCAACAGAGAACTGGGGCTGCTTAACTCTATTCATCTCTCTTAAACCCTACAGGTCTCTCTCTAACCCCTTTTGCCAGCTCAGACCTCCTTTTCTTTGTTGCTACTTTAACTGTCCACTAGCAATACCTATCTGGGTCATCTGTCATCCTGCTATCGCCTCACCATTTGTCATCCAGAAGTCTGTAATATGCAAAAACTCTGTCCCACATTCCCCAACTACTCCCCTCTTTATTCACCCCAGCCCTACTTCCCTTAATTGCTTTGGGTTTTTCATTTGTTTTTTTTTGTTTTGTTTTGTTTTGTTTTTGAGACAATCAGGGTTAAGTGACTTGCCTAGGGTCACACAGCTTATAAGTGTCAAGTGTCTGTCTGAGTTCATATTTGAACTCAGGTCCTCCTGACTCCAGGACCAACACTCTATCTCCAGTACATAGTTAACAAGTACTTGTAATGGCTTCCTTATGCATTCATTCAACATCTCAATGTTAATTGAAGCCTGTCCTCCTTAGGTCTCTATATATTTAACTGAATCCATACTGACTTTTATTTTATCATCCCATGCCCCTTGTCTTCTGAATTACCACCCAGAATAGAATCAGCACACTTCCTGCTCCCCACTCTCACTTCCAGATCCTTGCTCCACCCCCATCACCCAACAATGTCTCCTTTGACATTAGTTCCACAGGGCTGCCCCTTTCTCCTCATCATCACTGCCCTCTACTGACCTCTCACTCACTCTCCCATCTTCCTCCACAGTTTTGGCACCAGACTCAGACTCACTCACCATATTTTGCTTTGCTGTCCTCCTCAGATATTTTAATATCCATTTTGAGACCCTCTCTAAAATCTCATCCTCACAATTTCCCAAATTCTTCACCTTCTCTAAGGTCCTTTACCCTACTTCTTTTTGTTGTGGTTGTGGTTGAGTTATTTCAGTTGTGTACAACTTCTCGTGACAGTCTGAGAGTTGTTTTGGCAAAGATACTGGAGTGATCTGCTATTTTCTCCTTCAACTCAGTTTACCAGTGATGAACTCAAGCAAACAAGGTTAAGTGACTTGACCAGCGTCTAAGTGTCTGAAGCCAGATTTGGCAGTGACATATTTATCTTCACTATCACCCACAACTGCTTTAGCTCCATGATTCTAAACTGAAACTACCTTCAACTCCCCTCTTCCCCTCCTCAAAATTTCTCAGTATCCCTCATCCAATCCCTCTCTTTCCCTCTATTCTCAGAGGAAGAAATAGGCTCCCTCTTGGTAAAGCTAACTCTTCCACATCTACCCTTGACCCCTGCTCCTCCTGAATCCTCCTGACCTTGCTATAATCATCTTATCCCTTTCTTTCATAAGTCTTCACATAACCGTCTTCTGGTCTAACTTGTACCTCAGCAAAATCCCACACAATCCCTTCCTCTCTATTAGCTCTCTGATAGTTGACATTATGGTAACACTTGTTACCCTTTCATCTCTTAGCTTCCTTAACGCTAAACTTTCACATTATTCACCTCCAGCTTCTTTGATTGATCTTTCTCTCTTTTGCTGGGTCGTTGCCTTCCTTTTGCCCATTAAATGTGGGCATATTCCAAGGTTTGGTTCTCAATTTTCTTTCCTAACTCTGTATTCTGTCTCTTAATGATCTCATTTATTTCCTTGACTTCAATGAAGATAACTTATAAGCTTCTATTTCTACAACCAACCTCTCCTTGGAGCTTGACTTCCAAATGTCTCACTTTCTACTATACATATACACTGTATGTCCCAGTGACATCTCAAACATTAAAGTGACTACTACCTTCCCATTTGTCCTGGCTCAGAAACCTCAGTGATCTTTGACTCTTCCCTTTCCCTTCTCCCTCACATTCAATCAATTGGAATTCAGGTCATTTCTACATCTACAATACTTCCTATAGGAGAATCTATTCTCCTATATAGGAGAAAAGATTCTCCCCTCTATTCCAACTATAAATAGTCCAGTGTAGAATCTCATCTTTTCTTGCCTAAATGATTGTAAAGTCTTCCTGCTATCAGTCTATAATTCATCCTTCACATCATTCATGAAATAATCTCCCTAATGTATACCTCTGATTATATTACTCCTCTTTTCCAAAAACTTCTGTTTCTTTCATTCTCTATTGGAACAGACTAGACTCTTTCATTCTCCCTCCTTCTCCTACTTTTATACCCCCTTCAAAAGAGATTCAGACAGGATCAGTGGAATATGTTAGATACACAAGACACAGTAGTCAATGACTATAGAAATCATAATCTACTGTTTGATAAATCCAAAGACCCCAGTTTCTGGGATAAGAACTCACTTTTTGACAAAAAATGCTGGGAAAACTGGAAAATAGTAGGGCAGAAACTGGGCATAGACCAATAACTTATACCATATACCAAAATAAAATCAAAATGGGTATATGATTTAGATATAAAGGCTAATGCCATAAACAAACTGGGAGAGCAAGGAATAGTGTAGTCACATTTATGGAAAACAGAAGAATTTATGACCAAAGAAGAGACAGAGAACATTATAAAATGCAAAAGAGATAATTTTGATTAAATTAAAATTGAAAAGTTTTTGTACAAACAAAGCCAATACAACCAAGATTAGGAGGGAAGCAGAGATCTGGGAAACAATTTTTACAAGTGTCTCTGATAAAGGCCCCATTTCTAAAATATTATAGAGAACTGAGTCAAATTTATAAGAATACAAGTCATTCCCCCATTGATAAATGGTCAAAGGTTATGAACAGGTAGTTTTTCAGAGGAAGAAATTAAAGCTATCTATAGTCATATGAAAAAAATGCTCTAAATCACTATTGATTAGAGAAACACAAATTTAAACAACTCTGAGGTACCACATCATGACTATCAGATTGGCTAACATGATAAAACAGAAAAATTGAAAATGCTGGAGATATGGAAAAATTGAAACACTAATGCATTGTTGGTGGAGTTGTAAACTGATTCAACCATTCTGGAGAGCAATTTGGAACTCTGCCTAGAGGGCTATAAAACTGTGCATACCTTTTGATCTAGCAATACCATTTCTAGGTCTGAATCCCAAAGAGATCATAAAAATGGGAAAAGGACCCACTTGTGCAAAAGTATTTATAGCAGCTCTTTTTGTGGTGGCTAATTGGAAATTGAGGGGATGCCCATCAAATGGGGAATGGCTGAACAAGTTGTGGTATATGAATGTAATGGAATACTACTGTGCTATAAGAAATGATGAGCAGACAGACTTTAGAAAAACCTGGAAAGACTTACATGAACTGATACTGAGTGAAGTGAAGAACCAGGAGATAGTTGTACACACTAACAGCCACATTGTGTGATAACTAACTTTGATAGACTTAGCTCTTCTCAGCAATGCAAGGTTCTAAGACAACTCCAAAAGGCTCATGATGGAAAATGCTATCCACATCCAGAAAAAAAAAAAAAAAACTTTGGAATCTAAATGCAGATTGAAGCATGCTATTTTCTCTCTCTCTCTCTCTTTTTTTTTTATTTCTTCTCTCTCGTGGTTCATGACTAATGTGAAAATATGTTTACTATGGAAGTATCTATAGAACCTATATCAAATTGCACACCACCTTGGGGAGAGGGGAGTGGAAGGAGGTGAAGAAAATTTAAAACTCAAAAGCTTGTGGAACTGAATGTTGAAAATTAAAAATAAATTAATTGTTTTTTAAAAGAAAACTTCTTAGGCCACATGGTTTACAGAATCATGAAGAGTCATGACTGAAAAACAACAAAGGGAAAATACTAAAGTTCTGTGTGAATGTTTCTGTGTATTTAAAAGAAACATTTTTAGGAACCCTTCATTAAATAAATAAACTTTCTTAGACAAAAATTTTAAGGGGTGGCTAGGTGGCGCCGTGAATAGAGCACCAGCCCTGGAGTCAGGAGGACCTGAGTTCAAATCCAGCCTCAGACACTTAACACTTACTAGCCATGTGACCTCGGGCAAGTCACTTAACCCCAATTGCCCTCCAAAAAACAAAAAAAGAAAAGAAATGGAAAAAAATTTTTAAATTAAAAAAAGAGATACAGAGCAATCATAGAAGTTTGAAAAGAATCTAACTCCTCCTCCCAATCCCAACCCCCATTTTAAACTATTGCAACTCCTCCTTGCTTCCTCCAATTCATACATTACTTGCTATATGAAACCTGACCCTCCCCTCCAACCCATATTTTAAAAAATTTTAAAGCCTTTTAAAATTGAACATATTACCTTACCTGAATTTTTGCTATATACCAATCTATCAATCAACAGTATTTATTAAATCCCTACCATATACCAGGCACTGTGCTTGATACTGGGGATAAATATGAAGAATGAAAGCATTCCTACTCACAAGAAGCTGCTCAAAGAAAATAATAAGGATTTATTGAGTGTTTCATGTTTCCTTGTATCATAGTTATTTGTGTACTTGCCCTTCCCCCTCATTAGACCATAAGCTCCTAGAGAACAAAGTCTAGGGCATAGCTATTTTTCTATCCACTTCAATGAGCACAATGCCTTATACATATTAAATATTTAATAACTATTGAGGTTAATTGTCTGAGGCACACAGATAGTAAAGGCAGAACCAGGATTTGGACACTCTCCTCCTTTCCCACATTCTGACTTAGAATCCCATTTTTTTCTTGTTGTTTTTTTTTAACCAAACCATGCTGTCTCCAAATTAAATTCACTACTGACTCCTACATAAGTGACTGAATCTCTTCCCTTTTGCAAGTGAAGGTGAGAGTCTGAAAGACAGAGTGGCAACAGGCCCAGACACACATTCTGCCTTCCTTGTCATTTCAGATTAAAAATATAAGGACAATAATGTAGGTAAATAAAGTACACAGTTACAACCAGGTAACTTCACAGGTCTTGGTCACAGCACATCATAGTTCAGACAGCCTTGCCCAAAGCTACCCTTGGGAGCCTTCTATTGCTGGGATTAGCAGTTACCATGGTTTCCGTTTTTCTTGATGGATAGCAAGGCTGTTGAGCAGCCAGGTGGCCCAGTGGATTGAATGCCAGGCCTGAAGTCAGGAAAAAGCATCTTCCTAAGTTCAAATGTGACCTCAGACACTTACTAGCTGTGTGACCCTTAACCCCATTTGCCTCCATTTCCTCATCTATAAAGTGAGCAGAAGAAGGAAATGACAAACCTCTCCAGTATCTTTGCCAAGAAAACCCCAAATGAGGTCAAAATTGAAAAATAACTGATTAACAAAAGCAGGCTTTAAAAAAAATTATCCTGTTTCCCTGGTAATCATTTTCTATCTTCGAAGGACAAATTCAACCTGTGTGGACAAAAGGGCAAGAAGTGGAAGTGAGAAATTTTAAATTTGGTAACATTAAAGGTATGATCTTGTCACACTGGCATCTAAGACAGTCCCATTGATTTAATACTCTCTATCCCTTTGGCTAGCCTTCAGCTGAGTGAAATTTAAAATCTTCTGTGGTATCTCAATTGATTACTGAAACGCCATCACCATGACATAGGAATTCTATGAAGAAGTGAGAACAGGGACTCTTTTTTGCCTTCCTTTGTATCCCTGGTGCTTAGCACAGTGCCTGACACATAGTGGATGATAAATGCTTATTGGCTTGACCAGATTTAGAGACTTAAAAATTCAAGTGCACAAGCACAGGATCAATTAATTAACAATCATTTATTAAGTGCTTATCACGTGCCAGATATAGACCCTGAGGATACAAGCACAAAGAATGAAGGAGCTTATATTCTAACAGGTGAAACAAGAAGTCTATATACAAAGATAAACAGAATGAATGCAAAGTGGAACTATAAAGAGTTAAATGTAATGTGGTTTGGGAGAAAAAGGACAGTAATTAGGTGAACCAGGAAAGGCTTCATGGTTGGTTCTACCTCTGTCTCAAAGGATGCCCTCCTTTCCTCTATGTGTTGTCTTTTCCCAGTAGAATGAATTTTTTTTTTTTTAGATATTTCCCCTTATTTGAAACTTGCCGTCCCCAGCAAATTCCTAACAGTTCTCTATGGTCCCTGAGGAGGCATAAGCAATGTCCTTCACTTGCTTCCCCAGTTCCATATAATAAACTCTCCAAACATCCAAGGTTACATTATCATATGCAATCACACAGATGAAATTCACAATTATCTCCAGATACCAAAAATACTTCACAAAGTTCTCCAGACAAGCCAACAAAATTCAAGGCATTTTACAAAGTTTCAAAAACATCTCTGCTTAGCCTTAGCTCCATAGTGCTCCCTTCCCACCCACAAACCAAAGAGCAAACACAAAGAAAAGTGACCACTAGAGTATTAAGTTGGGAAGGAAAGAGGAGAGACACAGTCAAACTTGTCCTTCAGGAAGATCACTCTAGCCTTTGAATGGATGATGAAATGCAGTGTGAAAAGAGTTGGGGGTCATTTATCAGAATAAAATCCCCATATATGCCAAAAAATGTACAGCAACACATTTTTGTGGTAACAAAGAAGTGGAAACAAACTAGATGCATGTCAACTGGGGGATGGCTAAACAAATTGTAGTACAAGAATGTATTGGAATAGGACTATACTGTAAGAAAAGATGAATATGATGAAAATAAAGGAGCGTGGAAAAATTTACATGATCTAACACAGAGTGAAGTAAGTAGAGCCAAGAAACCAATGCATACATACTACTACTACAATGTATAGAAAGAATAATCGTAGAACAATCAAAAGTGAATGTTACAGAATTACATAGAACCAGAAGGACTCCAAAAAAGGGATATGAGAAGACACTCCCCCTCCTTTATGGAAGTGTGAAGTCTATAGATATAGTACACAATATATATTTTCAGACTTTCAATGAAGTATTTGATTTGGTTGGGTATTTTTTTTTTTCATTTTCCTCTTTTTCTCTCTTTAAAAATATTATTTGTTTCCTGGAATGGCCATCTGGGAGTGGGAAAGGGGGAGACATTGGAAAGCACTCTGGTGATATAAAAAATGAAAGATACTAGTAAAAAATAATTTTATGAGTATCACATTTCTAGCTTTCTCAATGGGTGGGGAGGGGCTGGAGGAAAGGAGATAAATTTTTTTTAATTTTTTAATTTAATTATTTTAAATTAAATTTTATGTTTATTTTCAGTTTACATCATTCATTTCCACAAGATTTTGAGTTACAAATTTTCTCCCTGTCTTTCCCCTACCCACCACCCCAAAACAGTGATCCTGCTATATACCCCCTCCCCCAATCTGCTCTCTCCTATATCCTCCCCCATTGCCCCTCCAACTTTTGAGTAGGGCAAGATGGATCTCTATACCTCAGTGCCTGTATATCTTATTTCCTAGATGCATGCAAAAATAATAATAATACTTTTTTAAACATTTGGTTTTAAAACTTTGAATAACAGGTTCTTTCCCTTCCTCCCTTGTCACCCACCCTTACTGGGAAGATAAGCTATTCAATATAGGTTGTACATGTGTAGCTATGCAAAACATTTCTATAGTGAATATATTTTGAAAGACTGACTATATTTCCCTCCATCCTATCCCACCCCCTACTTGTTCTATTCTCTACTTTGACCTGTTGAAGGGAAATAATTTTAAACTAAAAAAATGTTTTAATGAATTTTAAATAAAAAAGCAAACAAAAAAAATTATTTCAAATAAAGTTCTGTCTCTGTATCATTCCAGATTGATACAAATCTATTCTTATGGTAAAGACCTCCTCCAAAGTTGGCAAAACACAACCTTTTCCCTTTGGAAACTCTCTTAAAAGTCCCTGAAGATAAGTCCTTGCTGGCCACACAGAAATTCCATCCTTGGGTTCAGGATGTACTAAGAATGAAAGAGAATTTCATTTGCAAAGCACAGTCCATTCCTCTCACCCAAGCTTTTATTATTAGGTTCTTGGCTCTCTGAAATGTTGGTTGTCATTGACCCCATTTAGCAGCATGAAGGTGGGGGAGGAGAGGAAGAGTGAGAAACGTCTCACGTGGTTTCTCTGAAGGAGCAGCCCAAAAGGGTTGTTGGCACCCATTATGAATGTGCTTCCTGAATCATGGAGCTCCCTCCACAATGGAGATCAGAGCCAGGAACTGAGCCCCCCAGTCGGGGCTCTGAGCCCAGTTCTAGCCACCTGCTCCCTCCACTAGGTGCTGAAGCTCCTTCTTCCACACTGCACAGAACTCTATCACTCCACCTTGGGGGAGGGGAGGATTTCCATTTTGAAAATCCCATTCATATTATCCAAGAGTTGCCATCCTGGATTCGTTGGAAATGGTCTCATCCAAAGCCGAGGAATCTGCTGCATTTTGAGTGATTCTTTTGTCTGTGGTGTTTCGTGCTGCTGTAACCTCACCCTTGGCTACAGTGCTGTCTTCAATGGCAGCATTCATGGACAGCCAGCCTCGGCTTTGGCCGAGGGTTTCCTAATCCCCAGATGTGAGCTATGAATTGCATGCCACACTGACCAGTTCCTAGTGTTTGCTCTGAGGATATCATATCCTTTGCACCAAATCACGTCCCAAGTAAATCTTTTGATTCTTTTACCACCTCAACTTGAGGCAGCTTCTAGCTCGAGTTCTGACAACTGTCCTGCTAAGTCAAGGGTAGGAAGTGATTTGCACAATATATGTATATATACATGAGTGTATATTTCCACATGATATGGATAACAAAAGACGCCAGTGCCCAGTCCCAGTGCTTTGTCTCAGAGCAGCCGTGTTTAGTTATCTGGCTCATTCTTCTCTGTTACAATGACTAATGGCATTCTCCTGACAGACAGAATTTCTCTAGGTGTAGGATGGGATGGGGGGTGGGGGACTGAGTGGGAAGAGGATTGTGGCTTCCTCTTAGGAGATCAGGATATCTCGCAGAGGGTTATTCTTTTGTTCCTCACAAATGATTCCTTATCGAAAACATCACACTGACAGAAATGTGAGTGGATATAATTGGGATAGTATCAAAACTCCCACTTTATAGATGGTCTAAGAAAGGAGGCGACCCAGGAAATTGGAAAGAATTTTGGATTGGGATATAGCTCCAGGGTTTCCTTCAAGGCTTCAATCCCACCTTTTTCAGGAGGCTTTCTCCCTCCTTCCCTCCTCACTTCCCTTTGAGATTACTTCTCATTTACACTGTAAAAATCTTGTATATACATAGTGGTTTGTATATTGTATTCCCTTTGAGAATGTGAATTCCTTGAGTGAAGGGACAATATTTTTGCCTTTATAGCCCCAGCATTTAGTATAATGCTTGACACATAGTAGGTGCTTAATAAATATTGATTGACTAGAGTCAGGAGTCCTAGTTTCAAATTTCAGCTCTGCCATTTACTTCCTAGGTGACAATCTTAGTTTCATCACTTGGAAAATGAGGGGTGGAAACCTTTTGGACAACCGCAAAGGTACCATCCAGCCTCTCTCTCTCTGTCTCTCTCTGTCTCTCTCTCTGTGTCTCTCTTTCTCTCTCTGTCTCTGTCTCTCTGTCTCTCTTACTCTCTCTCTTTCTCTTTCCCCCTTTCTTCCTCCCATATATATGTGTGTATGTATGTATGCACATATATGTATAAAAATAGATATACATCTATATAAAGATACATTCATATAAATTTATAGATTTTGTATTTTCTGTTTGTTTATGCACATATGTATATATACACATGTATATATACTAGACATGTGTGTATATTATATGCATATTTGCACTGTGAGATATGTGTATAGACATGTGTGTACATATATAATCCTAGGTATTTAGGGCATTGTATCATGAGACATAATAGAAATCAAAACAGGTTTCCAGGACCTACCTTCAGGTTGCCTGAAGTCCCATTCTTTGATTTTTTCACTCTTATTCATGATGTTTGATCATTGTGTCTGCAGCAAAGAGTCCTTCTCCAAAAGTCTGTCCATCCCCAAGACTAAGTCTAATCCTTCTACATGGCAAACTTCCAAAGATTATTTTCGTGTGTCCCCTAAATCTATTTCAGTTTCCATTTCCTTAAAATAATTCTCCTACAGCCAAGTCTTAAGTCCTCTCAGCATCTCGATCACCCCTCTCATGAAATACTCCAGTTTGTTGGTCCTTCAGAAAATGTGGTGCCTGGGCCTTTTCCAGTTATCTATCCCATTCTGAATGTCTGATTGATTAGTCTCTGGATTCCAGCTGTTAGAGGAAGATCTGGTGTAGGGCAGTATCCTATCTCAGGTTCAACATTGGAACAAAAAATGAGATGCTTGTAGGTCATTCAACAGTTACTTAGCCATGACATAGAAAAGATATTCCACAGAGAGACCCTGGTCCCTTGGTTCAGATTGAAGTGTTCCCCCACTTATCCAAAGGGAAATAAGTGTGGTCTGCAAGGCAGGATGTGGTGACTCCTCTGGTCTTGAGATAATTGATAGATCTGCAGTATTCTAATTCATGGTGGGCTTTATTATGTCCTTCAGTAATCAAGAAGCCATATTGATACAGTGAGAAGCTATCAGGAATCTTTTTCAAAGGAGATAGCTTGAACCTGATCTAGTCTCTGGGCTAGTCAAATCCAGGAAATTCTTTGTTCCCTTTCAGGGGAAAAATAGTGTAATTTGCATGGGGGAAAGGATTAGGATTAGGTAGGATTGCTCCCACCACACCTGGGACAGCCCATTCTATCCATCCCAACCAAATATTAATACTAGGGATCAGAACTAGAGATATTTACATACATATTTATTTTGGACAAGACATAGGAAGTCAAGTTGAGCTCTCAGGGATGGACCTTTAAAAGAATCTAGTTACAGAAGGAAAGACCATGTAGTAGAAAGATCACTTGATTTTAGAATCAAAGGACTGGGTTCATATCCCAGATCTGCCATACCCTACCTATGTGACTCCAGACAAATCAACTTAATTTCTCTGAATCTCATGTTCTTTTCTTTTTTTATTAATTAATTTATTTTTAGTTTTCAACATTCTCTTCCATATGCTTTTGAATTTTAAATTTTCTCCCCTCCCCGAAACAGCATACAATCTGATATAGGTTCTACATATACATACATATTAAACATATTTTCACATTAGTCATGTTGTAAAGAAGAATTAGGACCAATAGGAAGAACCATGAGAAAGAAGAAATCAAACAAAAGAACAAAAACAACAACAAAAAAGAGAGCAAATAGCATGCTTCAATATGCATTCAGACTCCAAAGTTCTTTCTCTGAATGTGGATAGCATTTTCCATCACGAGACTTTTGGATGAGTCTTAGATTCTCGAATTGCTGAGAAGAGCCAAGTTTATCAAAGTTAGTCATCGAACAATGTGGCTATTACCGTGTACAACATTCTAGTTCTGCTCACTTCACTTAGCATCAATTCATATAAGTCTTCCCAGGTTTTTCTGAAGTCTACTCCCTCACAAGAAATATAGTACCATAGTATTCCATTACATTAATATACCATAACTTGTTCAGTCATTCCCCAATTGATGGGCATCCCCTCAATTTCCAATTCTTGACCACCACAAAAAGAGCTGCTATAAATATTTTTGTACATGTGGGTCTTTTTCCCATTTTTATGATTTCTTTGGGATATAGCCCTAGAAGTGGTATTGCTGGGTCAAAGGGTATATGCATAGTTTTCTAGCCCTCTGGGCATAGCTCCAAATTGTTCTCCAAAATGGTTGGATCAGTTCACAAGTCCACCAACAATACATCAATGTTTCAATTTTCCCACGTCTCCAACATTTATCATTTTCCATTTTGTCATGGTAGCCAATCTGTGATATGGTACCTCAGAGTTGCTTTAATTTGCACTTCTCTAATCAATAGTTATTTAGAGTATTTTTTCATATGAATATAGATAGCTTTAATTTCTTCCTCTGAAAACTTCCTGTTCACATACTTTGACCATTTATCAGTTGGGGAATGACTTGTATTCTTATAAATTTGACTCAGTTCTCTATATATTTTAGAAATGAGACTTTTATCAGAGACACTGGCTATAAAAATCGTTTCCCAGCTTTCTGCTTCCTTTCTAATCTTGGTTGCATTGGCTTTGTTTGTGCAAAATCTTTTCAATTTCATGTAATCAAAATCATCCATTTTGTATTTCATAAGGTTCTCCATCTCTTTTGGTCATAAACTCTTCCCTTCTTCATAGATCTGACAGGTAAACTATTCCTTGCTCTCTTAGTTTGCTTATAATATCAGCCCTTATATATAAATCAAATCTCATTTTCTTATGATGTAATATAAGGGGAAGTTCAAAGCCAAACTTTGACAGGCAAAGCAGCATTTCCCTATAGTATAATGTCCTTGACTTTTTAATCTTAGACTAAAAAAAAAAATCTTCTCTTGCCTCAATAACTTATTTGTTTTTACAATTTTTCTCATCTACTATCCATGGAATTTCCATTATTTTTACAGTTGATGTTTCTAGAGTTTTATACATTCACATAAAAGTCAAATATTTTTAGCTGCCAAAAGGCAGGCTTCATTTAGTACATGTATCATGAAGCAGCTACATGACTCAATGGATAGAGTGCCAGACCTAAAGACAAGGAGACCTATATTCAAATCCTGAGTCTGACACTTACTGCCTGTGTGATCCTGGGCAAAACACTTAACCTCTGCCTGCCTCAGTTTCCTCATCTGTAAAATGGGGGTGATGATAGCACCCACCTCCCAGAGTTGTTGTGAGGGTAAAATGCTTTGTTTATAAAGCATTTTGCAAACCTCAAAGTGCTATGGAAATTATAACTATTAGTATCATTTTTATCTTTGAATGGAGTGGGAGAGTTAGGAAGATATATATTATGGCACCAGGGACATATGGGCTGACTGAAACTTTTGCATGAGTTGATTTTATTCACAAAAGGTAGCAAGTGGAGAAGACTTGGCTTCATTTTCTGTTTCTGACACTTGTTAGTTCTGCAACCTGGGCTTACCAACTCTCAATACCTCAGATAACTAACTCCCTGGGATTTAGCTACTAAATCATAGATGAGCTTGCAAAGATAATCAATCAGTCTGCTTTTTCACCCACTTCCACTCCCTGGAAGCCATCAGCCCAAATGAGTGCATGGGAAAGAACAATGAATTTGGAATCAGGGGTTCAAATCCCAGCTTTGCCTCTCGCTACTTTTATGACATTGGACAACTTCTTTAACCCCTCTGGGTCCAAGTGTTCCATTTATAAAATGAAGGGGTGGGACTAGGGGATCTCCAAGGTCTTCTTCCAGCTCTAAGCCATCCTGTGATCCTGTGAGAAACAAATGGCTGGGGAGAGGGGTGAAGGGGGAATTAGCCTGGAGATCTCTGTTTTTCTAGTCCAAGTTATTGCCCAGAACCACTAGAAAGCCCCTCTAAATATCTGCATCAATCAGATCATACATGAGGAGGTCCACTGGGGCAAGCCAGCATAGCAAAACTGAGGTGACAAAGAATGGGTAACTTTGAAAATTGCTCAGGCATTTTCCAATTTTCTTTTCATTTTCAAGTTAACTTATTCCAGTCTTTCTCAGTCCTAGTTCTCCGGGGAGCAATATGGTTACTGGCAAGGGTTCCAAAATGGACTCATGACATTCCTGGAGCCTCACGGCTGCATTATTCCCCATTAGCCCTCCCCAGCCCCCATCCATACACATAACCCTCTGTGCTTGCACAGTGCCAACTGGAATGCTCCAAGACCCAGGAGATTCCCTTCCACGGACAGCCTGACTCACTTTGCCGGCAAGGCATTCATGACCACGGACAGGTATTTGGCAGGGAAGCAAAGTGATGTGTCATCTTCTCAGCCCTGAC
Organism: Petaurus breviceps papuanus; assembly: GCF_028583685.1. NCBI lineage: Eukaryota > Metazoa > Chordata > Mammalia > Diprotodontia > Petauridae > Petaurus > Petaurus breviceps. Next base: position 1,630,424 of record NW_027187241.1, read on the forward strand.
ATGTATCAGATGATAAGAAGACATGGTTTTTTGTGTAGTGGCTGGAGACTGCTTGACAATTTGGCTAAGGGGTTAGTTATGTAAGCTGAGGGTCACAGAGTTCGGGGCACTGCTACTCACCTGTCGCCTCTTAGGACACTGCCATTCAAAAACCAGGCAAGGAAAAAAATCTGTCTGCCAAGCAGACTGAGTATGTTTGTATCCCCATCTCTGGGGGAGGTAGTAGAGACAAGGATGGCTGAGAACTGGGGTTCCCAAACCTGCAAAATAACTAACACTTATATTTTTAGATTTTCAACAGAGCCACCTCTAGGAATTATTGCAAATTCAATGTGGAGTGGGGGGTGGAAAGTAGTACTGCTGTTAATGACAAAGAGGATTGTCTACACTATACTGGGAGAGGGAGGGCCTGTTCCCCTCTACAGTGCTGCCTGTACCCCCAAAGCCATTATTAGTTTGGCTAATATACCTTGAACTCCCAACTCCTGTGAGCAGAGGCTGTGGGAAAAGAAGGTGGAGGAGGGAGGATGTGCATGCCAGGAAATTGCACCTAGGAGAGGGGCACCTTGCTGATAGTGCCCAAGGGAGTAGCAGCCAATGACAGGTGAGAGAGCAATGGATGATCCCCCCACCTCAGGGAAGAAGTGTGCTCCCTATGTTGGCATGGTAGGCCAAAGCCCCAGTCATCCCACATTAGTTACTGCTCTGCTCTCTCAAGGTACTCCCAAAGCCATGATTTCATTTGAACTTCCCCATAAGCCCTCCCAACGTAAGCCAGAAGGAACCAGAGGCATTTATTCATAGATCTGGATCTGGAGCTGGATGAGATCTCACAGACCAACTAGTCTAATTCCTTCATTTTATAGCTTAAAAATAGGCCCAGAAAAGTTAAGTGGTTCTTCCAAGGTCATCTAGGGAGTAAGGCTCAGAGGCAGGATTATGAATCCACATTCTCTGAATTTATAGCCAATGATCACTGTACCAATGAGAATTTGTGGCTGAGTCAGGGCTAAAATTCAAATTCTCCCAAATCTTAGCATAGTGCCCTTTCAACTAAACCTCATCGTCTCTAATGTATGGCTATAGATGTTTCCACAGGAAGGGAGAGTTACCGATTCCCAACCCCACCCCTCCCACCTTTCAGCCTGGGCCGAAGGGAGGATATATGTGTAAAAAAAAGTCCATCCCATTCACACCCAAGAGGAGAGAGAAGAGGGGACAAGAGTTCACCGGAGGTCACAAGTATTTTGAACTCCTCTATAAACACAAAGTGGTACTGCAAATTCCACGGAAATTTCCAGCGTGAAGAGAAGTCACCCAACTGGCCAATGGGTAGCCTTCATCTGGAAGGCAATTGGGAAACCGGAGGAGAAAGCTGGAAGAGGTCCCAGGATCAGGGATTCAGAATGAGAGGTTTCCCCTTTCATCTCATCTGACCCCATGCCACATGCTATGACTTTCCCTGTTGATCTGTAATTTCATCACCAGCCAAACACCGGGATTCCTCCAATGTAATAAGCTCCCAAAAAGGAACCTGGAAAGAAAGAGACTGACTCTACATTGTGGGCTGTGAGTTCTTAATGATCCCAGGATATAGAATATCTGGATATATGTCCCATAGAGGAGAAGCACATCAATGCTGACTCCAGCTGGTACCCACTCTCTAGGGCTACTTTTGCAAGAGACAAGTATACTGTCTTCTGGAGGCATGACAACTTTGTTCTAATATACATGCAACAAGGCTTTTTACAGAATAAATACCCACTTGCCTTGGAGGGCAGAAATAGAAGATTGTTCAGTCATGCCCAACTCTTCTTGATCCCATTTGGGGTTTTCTTGGCAAAGATACTGGAGTACTTTGCCATTTCCCTCTCCAGCTCATTTTACAGATGAGGAAACTGAGGCAAACAGGGTTAAGTGACTTGCTCAGAGTCACACAGCTGTTAAGTATCTGAGAATGGATTTGAACTCAGGTCTTCCTGACTACTGGTCCAGCTTTCTACCCACTGTACCACTTAGTTGCCCATGAGTAGAGAGGGTTGGCCTCACCTAAAGCAATACCAGAGCTCAAATCCTGCCTCTCTGATACATATTGGCCATATAATCCCGGGCAAGTTGGTATTCTAAGCAACTTCTTAAGGCTCTATCAAGGGTGAGGAACCTGGGGCCTTGAGGTCACATGTGGTCTTGAGGCCCAGGTTCCCACCCCTGCTCTAAGTTGTCTAACAGTGCTGACCTTCATTGGTAGAGAAAATTCTGTCACCTGGAGAGGAACCCTATAGCAAGAAAATCACCAAATGAGTCCCTGTCCCCAGAGCCTCAGCATTTCAGAAGTGCTTTGCCAACTGATTGATTTTCTATAAGAGATCATGGACTTAGAGCTAGAAGAGAAGTTAGCACAATCCCTTCTTTTTCAGATGAGAAAACAGAGGTCCAGAGAAGACCTCAGGTCATGCAGGTAGGGAAGGGCAAAGCCAGGATTCAAACTCCAGCCCTCTCAGTACAAATCCACCAAATGAAAATGCCTTTCTAATTCTATGATTCTGTGTTACATACAGCTGTTGTTGGTTTAAACATTGTTCAGGATAAACTAGCTATTTCCTGAATATCAGTGATCTGTTTCTTCCCTGGAGTAAAAAAAAAAAAATCCATTGTAAATTGGATTTCATTAGCACAAGTATTTGCCTTAACCCTCTACCCCTAGGTCTCAGCTCCAAGGCAAATACCATCGGTTGACTGTACTAGCTCTAAATCTATGAGGCTGTGAACTTGAACCCCATTCTCCTCGGTCCATCACCCCCAGCACTCATGGTTATACACACAACAGTGACTCCCTCTGCTGGCCACGAGCCAGCAGGACAGATTTCCTTCTCTCCTGCCGCACAATCGTCCCTCCTCCTGACCATGTCCCCAGCAATTTGGGCCAGGCTGCTTGCCTGGGGAAAAGTCAGTACACAAACTGATGTGTCTTCACATTACTGGGTGGCCTCCCTTCCTATTGCCTTGGGAGGTCAGCTACACTCTTATGAAACAAAATGTTCTCCAGGCAAAAGGCTGATAAGCCAGCTGGGTTAGACGGACAGCTTTTGCATGACCTGATTAGAGGAATGAGCTTCCTTGATTGGCCAGATCTGCTGTGTCCTTTCCCTCTCCCCCTATGTAAAAAGGCACTGGGGACATCAGAAAAGAGAGCAGAGGTGGGGGCTGGTGGAGGGGCAGGCTGAGGAGAGCTTCCAAACAGAGCACAGGCCTGGATTTTCTCAGCCCAGCCTGATTCTGTAGGCCAGGAAGCTGTCTTCTGGATTACCATCTATGGAGCAGGGAGCAAGGGGAGAATGACAAGGGTTATGTGTTCAAGGACTCACTTCCAACAAGGATTGTAAAGCACTTTAAATTTTGCAGAATGCTTTACAAACCCATAGATGTTATTACCACCTTTTTACAAATGAGGAAATTGAGGGCTAGAGAGGCTGAGTCGGCAGGCATGATCTAGCTTCTTTCACAGACTTTATCTTCTTTTGTCCTTAGATCAACCCTGTAAGGTAGATAAGTCTAAGTATGAAGTAAAATTGGAACTGGACCTTCCTAATTCCAAGTCTAGTACACTATCCATTATGCTGTATTTTTTTCTCAGGTAGGGAGGTATCCCATATGACCCTGGGCAAATCCTTTAACCTTTCTGGGTCTCAATTTCCTAATCTGTAAAATAAGAGATTGACTAAATGGTCTCTAATGTATCTCTTATCTGGAAGTCTATAATCCTAGGGTGAATCCATAAGGCACAAGACATGTTGGCAGGGTAGGGGAAGGACAGGAGGAACAGGAAAGGTAGATCAGCATAATAGTGGATATGTTTTAACACGACTTTTTATTTAATTTGGACCAGATTGTGTTTTCATTAGTAAACAGGACATCCTTTGGAGGAACTCCCCCTACCAGGGCAGATTGGCACCTGCTTTGTATCTTATAGCCTTGGAAAGTTGCCCAGGGCACTGAGAAGTTACTAGCCTTATGCACAGAGGTAGTGTGGTATAGCAGAGAGTATACTGGCCCTGGATATGGAATAAGGAAGACCTGGGTTCGAATCCTGCCTCAGACATTTACTAGCTGTATGATCCTGAACAAATCACTTAACCTCTATGCATCAGTGACCTTATCTGCAAAATGAGGGGGTTAAACTTGGCATCCAACATCCATTCTAGTTCTAAATCTATGATCCAGTCTCACATAGCCAATTTGTGTTAGAGACGAGAGCTGAATCTAGGTCTTCTAGATGTCAAGCCTAGCTCTGTACCCACTAAAAGGATTCCTCTCATGACTTTTTATAAATGTGCACATTTAATGTCAGAAAATGCCTCTCTCCAAGACAGGTAGATATTTATTCCATAAAAAAAGTGAGCTGAATACATTACCAGAAATGCTCCAAGCCTTTATCAGAAAGTAACAGAATGGTGGCAGTTTCCAAATGCAGATTATGCTATCTTCAAACCTTCCCAAGAGCACACAAATTCCATGGCCTGACTGCATTCAATTGAATTCAATCAATCAACAAGCATTTACCAAATGCATATTCCATGGCATATGTGCCCGGGTACTGTACTATGGCTGATCCATTGTCAAGAAGAGTGTAAGTGGTGAAGGTGACCAAGTGAACCTCACAGACCTGAAATCCAGGGAAAGACTGCAGGATGTATTGGGAGAAGGCAGAAGGGAAAGGAGGCACCTCCCGTCATCCTGGATCTTCTATACCTAGAGCTACAGTTAGGAAGCAAACTCCAAAAGAAATGAAACTCCTAGGGGTGTCTAGGTGGCAGTGAATAGAGCACTGGCTCTGGAGTCAGGAGGACCTGAGTTCAAATCTGAGCTCAGACACTTAACACTTTCTAGCCATGTGACTTTGGGTAAGTCACTTAACCACAACTGCCCAGTCTTCCCCCCTCCAAAAAGCAAAAAAAAAAAATTTTTTTTAAAAAGAAACGAGGCTCCTTTCATCTGCAATATTTCATTTCTACCTCATGTAGAAATCTCAAACTAGTTCTAGGTAGGACTGCTATTGTTTGTTGCCTGGTAGCTTTTCTTCACGTCCAACACTTCACAACCCCATTTGGGATTTTCTTGGCAAAGATACTAGAATGGTTTGCAGTTTCCTTCTCCAGCTCATTTGACAGATGAGGAAACTGAGGCAAACAGGGTGAAGTGACTTGCCCAGAGTCACACAGGTAGTATCTGAGCGTAGATTTGAACTCAGGTCTTCCTAACTCCAGCACTGGTACTCTATCCAGATTAGACCATCTGAATCTGGGGAAAATATCTGAAAGAAAGGGTTCACTTATAGGATTTAGATTCAGAGCTGGAAGGAAACTCAGAAGTCATCAAGTCCACCACCCCTTCATTCTACAGATGAGGGAACTGAGGCACAGAGAGGTTCAGACTCGAGTTTTCCTGACCTATAAGTCCAGGAACCCTCAACCCACTGCATTATCTAGCTGCCCAGTATCACAAAGAGAAAAATAAAGACCTGAACTGACTTGCTTGCTCATGGTCACACAGCTTGTGTGTTTTGGAAACAAGACTTAAACCCAGATCTTCATAATCTAGTAAGAGATACTCTTTGATGCCAGGAACCGGTTCATTTTTTTTTCTCTTTACATCCCAGCCTGAAACATGGTCCCTGGCACTTCTCATTTCCTACCTGCTACCCTGCCTTTGATTGAATCTGCCTCATTCTCACATCTCCCCAGACCCCCCCTGCTTCTCTGAGTAGACCCTCTGACTGGAGAGCAGGGTCATGGACTTCATGGTGGGCAAAAGATGAATAATTGAGGAAAACAAAGGTCCAGTCTTCTGAGCATATTGATTTATTAAGAAATACATGCCAATTGCCCAACAAAGTAGTAACATACCTTCTCAGTTTAGATATGGACCCCAAATGTAGGGGAAGATGGACTTTTATACCTTAAAAACAATTAATCAAATAAGATCAATTAATTAAAAAGAAACAATACAAATGAAGTAATCTGATTTCTAGTTAGTGGAAAGATTAGGGACTTTCCAAGTTGGGAAAGGGAGAGTGAGAAGGTGTAAGTCCCCAAAATCAGAAGAAGAGGTACCCCACTCTCCTCCCCCACCCAGGTGTCTGAACAGGGAAACAATAACTGATTGATCAGTACTGGGCCAGTTTCCAGATGAGTCAAATGAATTGCTTAAGATATACAATTGTGACAAAACTCCTTGCATCAATCCTTGGGTCTGACTAAATTTCTGGTCAGCATAACCTAGGTCTTTAGTTAAGGGTCTCTAAGCAGCAGGAAGAGATGGTCCAGTTTCCCAACCAACTTAAAGTTAGAAAGACCTAAATCCAAGTCCTACCTGACATATACTAGCTGTGTAAATCAAGGAAAGGAACAAACATTTATTAAGCACATATTATGTGCCAGAAACTGCACAAAATGCTTCAAAAATATTACATAATTTTATCCTAGCAACAACATTGGGAGATAGGCAATTGTTTTATTATTCCTGTCTCACAGTTAAGGAAACTGAGGCAGACAGAAGTTAAGTGGTTTGCTTAATCACTTAACATTTCAGTACAACGCTCTGGGAATATTAATTGCAAAGCAGATGCCTAGTAAAAGGATTTTCCTTATTGAAACCACCAGACAGGTTTCTAGACACACACACACACACACACACACACACACACACACACACACATACGGATCCTAGGAAACCAATCCCTGGTTCTTCCTATTGCTTACTTAGAATGCCCAGTATTCCATAAATGCTGACTGATTGATTAAAAGAAAAGTGGAGGAGACTACAAAATGTTCTCAGCTGATTTACCCCAGTCATCTTGCTGATTTCACCTGTACTCAGAAGGCGGCTGGGTAGTACAGTGGATAGTGCTGGACCTGGGGTCAGGAAGACCTGAGTTAAAATTTGGCCTCAGATTCTTACTAGCTGTGTGACCCCTGTGCAAAGCACTTCACCTATGTCTGCCTCAGTTTCTTTCACCGTACAATAGGGATAATAATAGCATCTACCTCTCAGAGCTGTTATACAAATCAAACAACGTAATAATTATAAAGCTCATAGCATAGTACCTGGCAAATAATGAATTTTCAGAGAAATGTTAGCTTTATTATTCCCAGGGGGACACTCTGGGTTCATGGGCTGAATGTATCCAGCATGCATTGGGTATTATATATGCTATATGGCACCCAATCCCATGAAGCTCAGGCCCTTCTCTGCTTTTCATTTTTCAGAGTTTTCACACACCTTTATCTTATTTTTGGTCCTTAGAAAAACTCTAAGAAGCAGATAGGATATATACAAAGTGACTAAAACAAAGAAGAGGGTTTTTTTGGGGACATCCTACTAATTAGCCCCATTTTGCAGGTAAAGAAATTAAGGCAGAGAGAAGTTAAATGCCTTTGAGGTTATACTATTAGAAAAAGGGCAGAGAAAAGAAAAAGAATGCTAATACATACATAACACATAAAGGGCTTTAAGTTTTCAAAGGCCTTTCCACCATTACTCCCCCCAATCTCTTGATAGTTTTAATACTAGTGTTACTATCCCCACTTTACAATAGAGGAAACGAGCCCACAGGTGAAGGAACTTGCTCATAGACACACCCCAAGGAAATGTCAGCTGGGACTCAAAACCAGGCCCCTGAATCTGGCTGGGGCTCCTTCCTTTCTTCCAGGCAGCCTGGAAGACTGGACCTAAAATTTCCTGGCATTCTTCCTATCATTCCATGACCTGGGACTTCACTCATCCAGGACATCTGGCTGCCTTTGATTCCCTTTCCCCTGGGTTAATAGCCTATTCCCAGGCCACTGAGCTAATGTCTCAGTGATTGCTGGGCTTCATGAAGGAATGATTCTACATCATCATTTATTTAGCAGCAATAAATATTGTGGTCAGTTTTTTTCCCCCTCTCATCTCCTAGAATAAGAATCCAGGGTATCCCTAAAAATGTGTCTCAGACTTAGGTTTAGAGTAGATCTAAAAGGATACCCAGAGGTCATCGAGACCAACCTCCTCCATTTACAAGAGAGGCTCAGAGAAGTTAGATGATTAGCCTAAGGTCACACAGGTAGCAAGCATCAGAGGCATCATCTGAACCCAGGACACTTCAAGTCCAGGTTCAATGCTCTTTCTACAATATCCCGCTTCCTACCAACATACAAGAGTTATCAAGAAGAAATTGACTCAGGACAGCTAGCTAGCATGATGGATGGAGTACCAACCCTAAAGTCAGGGGGGCCTGAGGTCAAATCCAACATCAGACACTTACTAGCTTCGTGACCCTGGGCAAGTCATTTTACCCTGATTGCCTCCCAAAAGACAAAGAAGAAGTAAATGGCTCTGTAAAAGACAGCTCAGAACTTTGTATTTCACAACTGCATAGAATTGCCAAATACCCATTGATGGCTCTGTGTCCCCACGGAATACTATAATAACATGGAACAGCAGAGAAGACACTGGACCTAGGAAGCCAGAACCAACCTATAATATTGAATGGAATAATGGTGGGTAAGAGAATTACAGCATGTCACAGCTGGAAGGGACCTTATAGGTCTTTTGGTCCAGTCCCTCCAATCCCCCTGAAAAGATGAGGAAACAAGCTGAGAAAGGTCTTCTACTCTGAAAATCTTCAGTGATTCCTCATTATGTACTAAATAAAGCATTAACTTTTTATTTTGACATACAAGTCCCTCTACAATCTGACTATAATTGACCTTTACAGGCTTTTTTTCCTGCTATAACAGGAACCTTTCATTTTTATCTCGTTTTATTAATTGTTATTATGGGCAGGGGGGAACAGTGGTCAGGGTCATTTTTCCTAGTTAGAAGGTTATTGAACGGGCAGAAATGTGTCCCAGAGATCATTCCTCTGATAAGAAATCAAAAGAGTAAAGGCTTTCAGAAGTAACTTGAATTCACTTATTTAAGGAAGGATTTTCTATAGACATATAAATCCCTCCTCTCAATCAACCCATTATGAACCCTCTAAGTGTCTTTTAATCTGTGACTGGGCTTAGTTTACCTATAGAAGCTGTTTAACTAGGTGTTTCCTTAGAGGATATATGAGATCGTGATTCTGTCTAAATCTGTTCCACTTCTTTGCCATTGAAAGAAGCATGGGATTATAAAGCTGTCTTCTTGTAACTTTTATAGCCTAAAAGAATGCACAAGATTGCAACATATAAACAAATTACTTCTGTCACTCAGATATAATTTTCTCTATAAAAAACCTCTTTAAAGTCCTAATTTTTGTTCAGTTATTATTATTTTTGCATCCTGACCCTGTGCTTAAGTATAATAAAACCCAGGTTTTTATCTCCATCATATCTGCATGGCGTTAGCTTTACTTCAGCCACGGTTACCTTCCACAGAGACTCAAAGACGAGAGATTTCTCCCATAATGGTTTGATGTACTGGAGCATAGGCACATTGCAGAAGGACCTGGGTCTAATTACTACCACAGGTGTTCATTAGCTGTGCAAACCACTTAACTACTCTGAGGGCCCATTTCCACATTTGTAGAATGAAGATGATAATAAATGCCAACCTCACAGAGTCCTTGCTGGGAACAAATGAGATAATGCACGTAAAGCATTTTACAAACTTTAAAACTCTATATAAATGTGATCTCGGATTATTCATAAGCAGCCCACAAGAGTGTAGCTGAGATGGTTGTGTTTGTCCTTCGTTTTTGAAAAGGACCGTGGCATCAGGGAAACGATGACAGGACCTGCAGCTGATTTTGACTGGAGTGAGGGAGGGCTGTGCAAGGTCACCAGCCTCACTTTCTCGTCCAGAGCCATCTGGGTCCAGTGACCAGATATTCTCAGGATGACTGGAGAAGACCCTGGGTGCAGTGGGAAACCCTGGCTATTTTAGGCTAAGGCCTCTGCAGGTACTCACTGAGGGTGAGGTGACGCCCATTCTCTTTAAGACGTGAGCCAAGGGATGGACCCTGTAATGAGAAAAAAGAAAAAAGATCAAGCTAGATGAGAAACAGGATTGGTGTTCCAAAGACAAACAGTTACCCTAGACATTCACTCTAAGGCAGGAGGGCCCAAAATACAGCCATTAAGTGGAGCTTGGGCAGGGACCTATTGTGGTCCAATCTATAAGCTTATGAGTGAACTAGGAAGGAAGGAAGGAAGGAAGGAAGGAAGGAAGGAAGGAAGGAAGGAAGGAAGGAAGGAAGGAAGGAAGGAAGGAAGGAAGGAAGGAAGGAAGGAACAAAGGAAGGAAGGAATCTAGCCGTTAGACTCCAAGTTAAATGGGCAGCTTGTGGTCAACGAAATTTCCCTTTTTTGGAGAGGAGAAGGAGAGAGAAAGGGAGAGGGAGAAGGAGAGGGAGAGGACTAGTAGTTACCCAACTAGCTGGGTCCTCATTCAGGCAGCTCAGTCTTGGCTGAGATGGACCGAGCCAGGCCATCAACTGTAGCTGGGAGCCCTTAATGGTTCAGGCTATAATCTCACTGGAATAACCCACCCTGGAATGGACTCAGCAGTGGTGTCAAACTCAAATAGAAACCAAGACCACTAAACCCTACATACAGATCCACGCATGTGTCATACTGACTTAAAAGACCATGTATTAACATTGATGTTGTTCAGTCATTAAGTAGTACCCAACTCTTTGTTACTCTATGGTTTTATCTGTAGACTTTTCTTGACAAAGATACTGGAATGGTTTGCCATTTTCTTCTCCAGTGTGTCCCCATTTTACAGATGAGGAACTGAGGCAAATAGGAGTTAAGTGACTTGCCTGGGTGTCTAACTAACAAGTGTCTGAGGTTAGATCTGAACTAAGATCTTCCTGATTCCAGTCCAGGTGCTCTATCCACTGTGCCACCTCGCTGCCCCCATATTAACATTACCTATGTTATATTGTATTTGTATTTTTCTAAGTTACATTTTAATCTGGTTCAGGCTGCTGTTAGGAGTGTTGCTACCACAACGCTGGCCTCCATGTTTGACAACTCTGGTCTGGAAGATATCAGAATCATAAGACAGGTCATTCAAGGTATCAGCAGTGAATGACAGGTTACTGGCAGAGTCCAGAGGCAAGATCCCTCTCCAGATTTCTATTTTCCCATTACCAAGCACTGTTTGAATTTAGTTGTTGTTCAGTCATCTCAGCTGTGTGTGACTCTGCATGACCCCATTTTGGTGTTTTCTTGGCAAAGATACTGGAGAGGTTTGCCATGTCCTTCTCCAGCTCATTTTACAGATAAGGAACTGAGGCAAACAGGGTTAAGTACTTACCCAGGGTCACATAGCTAATAGGAGTTTCTGACCAGATTTGAATTCAGGAAGGCTCATTTTCCTGACTCTAAGCCCAGCACTTATCCACTGCACAGCCCAAGCTGCCTGCTGTATTTCAAACTACTATAATAGTTGGGGGCTTTTGGTGGGGAAGAGGGATTAATGAGGAGGGCAGGGACAGATTGGAATGTTCAGAACACAAGAAAAATTAAAACAACCAGTCTGGTGGTGTCGAATTCAAAGACCAAAACAAGAAAAGTCTAAGATGAGGCAGAAGGGACTACTTAAGGATATATCATATAGGGGTCTGCTGAGGGAATAGTGACTGTTTAGCATGAAGAAGGAAAGGCTTAGGGGATACATGAAAACTATATTCAGTTTTTCAGAAGGGAAGAAGGATTAGAGGTTCTCTGCTTGGTCTCAGTGTTATGGGTGGAAGATGCAGACAGATAGCTTAGTCTTGGTGTGAGATAAAACTTCCTCACCATCCAGCCTGTCCAGATGTGTAATGGGCCATTTTGGAAGGTGGTAGAGACCTTCTCAAAGAAGATCAAGGAGCACCAGTAGGGTGTGATGTAGGCCAGAGGTGTCAAACCTGAGACCCCCAGCCATGTGCAGAGACAAAATGCTCCTGATGGGGAGGAACCAAATTAAAATGTAATCAAGAAATATTTAACAAAAGAAATAAAAATACGGTAAAACGCAGAGAGCCTGACATTTTAAACCTAAGCCAATACGCAGCCCACAGGCTTCTCTATGTACAGATTAGTGTCCCCTGGTTCTGGTTTCTGTTGAACACCTCTAACATGGAGGACAATTTTGGTTAGGTGTGGGTGGGACTAGATGCCTCCAAAGTCCTCTTCATTTCTGAAATTCTGTGATTTTGTAAGGAGTCTAACTCTGTCACTTGCTAAGCTCTGTTACTTCTAGCAAATCATTTAATGTCTGCGAGCCTTTTCCCCGTTCTGTAAAATAGAGATAGTAATGCTTGTACTCCCTAGTTCACAGGATTATTGGAAGTATAGAGGAGAGAGGGAACTGGTAAGCAGATGCACTCAGCTGATGTAATCCCCAATATGGAAAGGGCTAGGGAGCTTGCTTCCTGAGAGCCACGAGAACGTGTAGTGGAAATACTGTGGAAAGATTTGGAGCATGAGCAGACATTCTGTTACTGGTTCTGGTCTGCTAGCCTCTTTGATTAGCTCTGAAGAGCTGGCAAGAGACTCAGTGTCTCTCGGCATGGGCTCTTTCTAGACTTACTGGTCTTGAAGAAGGACGATGAGCTGCTGAGGGCCTCTGAGTGGGGGAGGAGGGTGGAGAAGTGGGGGGGTCAAGGGGGAATGGGTCCTCTCCCTGGCATAAAGTGGCACAAAGCAGAAGACACTTGACCCTGCAGATGCTTCTGTTGCTATTATGTTTATTATTATTATTATATTAATTGTATTTATATATAATAATAATATATTATTATATGGTATTATGAGTCTTTTTACTCATTTTAGGGGAAGGAGTTTTGAGAGGCTCCAACTTTGTAAGCTTCTGAAGATCAAGAAAGTGAGCCACCAGGAGGTCCAGGAATGGAGTCCAAGAGTTTTGTGACCAGCCACTCCCATACTAAAGCCCAGGGTAATGACTTTTGGGATCCAGCCTTTTAGTTAGTAACTGACACATGGGCGCATCCAACAGTGATGCCACATTTGGACATGAAATGATGGGACTAATGTTATGCAGAGACAGTACTAAGTCTGACCCTGCTTTGCCCAGAAACCAAGCTGAGACAGGGGAGAAGCATGGACCCAGGGGTCAGGGAAAATGCTTGTACTTCTGTTCTTATTAAATTTGTGAAGTTAATATCCTTTTGTAAAAGCTAATTGGTTAAATAGAATTGGTAGGTTAATCAATGGCAGTTAGCAGTGGGGGGACGTACTGTTATGGGAACTCAAGCTGATGACATTAGAAGAAGCCACCCCAGTCCCTATGAGGTGTCTCTAGAGAAATTAGTAAGATCACCTGGTGGCCTGAGGAGGTGATATAGCCCTCCTCACTATGAAAGAGTCAGGCCAGAGCAATCACAGCTGCGGAAAAGTGAGAAATGATCATGCAAGTGCCACGTGCATCAGAGGAATTCTTTACCACTCTTGAGTATGGGGCCTGCACAGTGGTGTCCCCTTGACATACATTCCATAGTTGCTCTGGAAGTCAATGAAGGGAGAATCAACAAGAGGAAGGAAGGTCTCCAGCGGAAGGGAATTTAGGAGAAGCTACAGTGGGTAGAGCACTGAGCTTGGAATCAATCAGGAAGACCTGAGTTCAAATCTCACCTCAGATGTTTACTAGCTGTGTGACCCTGGCCAAATCACTTCCCCTCAATTTCCTCAAGTGTAAAACAGCACCTATCTCGAAGGGTTGGTGTGAGGATCTAATGAGACAATGTTTGTAAAAAGAGCTTACAATGCCTGGCACATAGGCAATATATAAATGCTTATTCCCTTTCAAAATTTACCCCCCTTCAAAAGAGACTTCTACTCTAGAAGAAAGTTATTTGGGAAAGGGAAAAGGTGAAGAAAGAAGGAGGAGGAGGAGGAGGAGGAATGAGGGCTAAAAAAGTGAAATGCATGATCTTAGTCCAAATGAATGCTTTGTGACATGCTCCAGAGGCCTGAGGTGGCCACCATGATCTCTGGTTAACTGGAATATTAATACCCTCTACAAGAGGTTGATCAGGGAAGTTCTCTGATGAAGATACAGGAAGATGAGCCTTTGTTTGGGTCTTCCAATGTATCTCCCTGTGAAAGGCATGGTGCATGCCCTTTGAAGGAGAAGGAAATAAACGTTTACCAAGTATCTACTATGTGCCAGACACTGTGCTAAGAATCTTCCAAATATTTGATGCTGACGTAGGTACTATTACTATCCCCATTTTTCAGATGAGGAAACTGAGGCACATAGAGTTAAATGACTTGCCCAGGGTCACGCAGCTAGTAAGTGTCAGAGACCATATTGAATTCAGGTCTTCCTGACTCCAAGCCCAGAGTCTGTGTCACTTTGAAAGCCTCATTGAGAAGGTTAAGGACATCTCCTGCAGTGGGGGATAATTAAGCTGAATCAGGCTGTTTGGGATCAGAGCCAACCCTCTTGTACTGAGCTTAGAAAAATGAGAGTCACTTGCAGAATCAGCCCCTTTTTTCATAGAGATCCTGAGAGCAGAGCTCAGATAACAGAATAGCAAAGCTGAGAGCAGACCTTGGGACATAGGGGTGGAGAAGAAGGAGGGAAGGATGAGGAAGATCAATGAAAAGTTTTTATGTGCTCAGAGGCTCCACCCCCGCCCCCCATGAGTACTCTCACCCACACTGTCCAAGAGAAGAGGGACTGAATGCTTCACTCCTGGCATCAGCAGGGAAGAGTAGTGGTGTAACCTCTTAGCCCAACCAGCCCATCTTCAACACCCAGGAGACCTCCCTAAGCCTCTCAACAAGGCTGACAAAATAGGCATGCCCGACCTCCTCCAAAAGGAGATGGTATCAGAGTCCAAAGAAAGACTTACCTGTCCGTAACCTCTTCAGGTGTCTTAACCTCTTCTGACTCTGTCACATAGAAAGATGACTATGTAACACGCATGTAAAGCCAGCTAGCTGACTCATGTCAGGATCACATTGACAACCTTGGCCTCATTAGCACAAGGTTCTAGCTAACTGTGCTAACCACGCTCCAAGATGTGTATTGCAGTATTTTTAAAGACAGCCCTGTGCTGAGCCTCATCCCATGATGACAGGCTGAGAACGGGGAGAGTCCAATTTGTTCTCAGGATTCTTTTTTTAAACCAACCTACTTCCACCATCAGTTGCCTATAAGGAAATTCTTCGAATTCTAAGAGATTCTGGTCTGTCTGTTATCTTAGCATCTCTGCTTTTGGAAGCCATTGGCATAATTATTGATCATTTCTTTTAATGGCTGTATATAGTTGATATGTACTCCATGCAGAAGTTTTATTGATTCTCATGAAATTTCCCAAAAGTAAACAAAAATTAAATTATTCCCAAAAATTTATACTAAATGGAACTGAAAAATCTTAGGAGTTCAGAAAGGGAGTTTGGAAACCATAGGGTCTCAACCCTAACCAAATTCCAGGCTCCCTACTTTGCTACATAGCCTGGAAGTTCCTTTCTGGGAGAGAGTCAATACACAGGGATAGAATAAAGTGGGAATGGTTTTGGTTCAGATGTGTGCTGGTAAATGTGTAACAACCAGCATTTGGGGAAAGGGGAGGAATGGATCTGGTCCAGGGGTGTGTTGGTAAGTGTTTAACAACCAGCTAAGGTGGGGAGAGGAAAGCATGCAGGACACACTCTGAAATTTAATCTACAATATTAACATTTTCTCCATTACTTTTTTAAATCTAGGCAATCAATAAATAATAAATCAAGCCTTGATTTGTTTTGTCATTAATGAGTTGTTTCAGTCATGTCTAACTCTTTCTGACTTCATTTGGGGTTTTCTTGGCGAAGATACTGGAGTGGTTTGCCATTTCCTTCTTCAGCTCATTTGACAGATGAGGAAACTGAGGCAAACTGAGGTGAAGTGACTTGCCCAGGGTCACACATCTAGGAAGTGTCTAATGTCAGATTTGAACTCAAGAAGAAGTCCTCCTGACTCCAGGCCCAGTGCTCTATCCACTGCTCCACATAACATTTCTTTGCCTATTTCCTAGGTAAAAGTGTTCATACTGAAAATTTAGCGGTCAGCTCTCAGAAGCCAATACAAGTCGGCTTCAGAGCACTATTGATGGTCTCAAAAGATCATGGGATCATGAATGAGAACTGGAAGGGGCATTAGAGATTATCTAGTTCAACCTTACACTGGATTGACTGATGTACTTAGGTGGTAAAGTAGCCTAGAACTCTGGGTCTGGAGTCAGGAAGACCTGAGCTCAGATCTTAGACACGTACTAGCTATGTGACGTTGGACAAGTCACTTAACCTCTGTCTGACTCAGTTTTCTCAAATGCAAAATAGGGATAATAACAGCACCTACCATGAAATATTGTTGTGAGAATCAAGTGAGTTAATATTTGTAAAGTATTTAGCATGGTACCTAGCACATAGTAGGGGCTATGTAAATGCCTACTCCTTTCCCCCTTCACAGTCATAGGCTCATAGGAATTTGGGGAGATCATTTAGTCTAACCTCTACAAAAATGAAATGAGAAAACAGGGGCCCAGAGAGGTTATGTAAGTAGGAGATGGCAGAACTGGGAATCTCCCCCAGGTCCTCTGATTCCACATCTAGCTGTACTGTTCAGCCATGTCAGCGGAAGGACCAGGGTCCAAACTCTAGCTCAGCTGCTTATTCTCTGAGTCTCCAAAGGTGTTGGATTAGATGATCTCCTTTGAGATCAAAGTCCTGTGAGCCTACAACGATGGGGATTATGTTTACCCTACATCGCCTCTACTGGGGGTATGCCAGAGCCAGCTCACACCAGCTCTCAAGAGCTGACTGCTAAACTTTCAGTGTGGAGCATTTTACATCTTGGAAATCAGAAAAGCAACTAAGTGGCTTGAATGATTGTTTAATTGATTGTCTAGATGTAAGAAAGTGATGGAGAAGATCTCAATAATCCATATTGTGAGAGATAGCAAAAGGATACATTTCCACAGAACTGCTAAAAGTTACTAAAAAAAAAACTTCTTTTGATACCCAGATTTTGGTATCATTTATGTTTTTGTTTCTAACAATATTGAACTTAGAACTGTTGTGTGTGCATGTGTGTGTGTATACATATATACTTGTTTATTTATTTATTTTTCTTTTGAGAGCTGGGTGTTAAACATTAACTACCAGCATGTTGCTACCTCTACTCCATTTCTTCCTCCTCCATAATAAATCATTGACAGCATAACAAAACTAATTGACTAAAGGTATAAGGCTAGATCAGGGCATCAGACATATAGTGCCAGTATGCCAGGCATTGGGCTAAGTAAGCCCTGGGCATACAAAGAAAGCCCTCTACCCTGAAGTAACTCATATTCTAATGGGGGAAAAACGTGTAAATAACTATGTAGATATAGATAATCTCAGAGGGAAATACTCTAAGTTCCATGGGAGGGGAAAAGGCCTCCTGCCAAAGGTAGGGTTTGAATTGAGTCAGAAAGAAAGCAAAGGAAGAGCCTGAGATGAGGAGGGAGAGGAATCCAGACCCAGTAAAAGATGCTGAATCAGGAGATGAAGAATCGTATACAAAGAATGGCAATGAACATGTAAAAAGATTGCATCCAGAGAAAGCATTGATAAATCAAAGTACATATAGAATGATTTTACATATATGTACATATTTGTGTCTAATGGCAGCCTTCTCTAGAGCAGGATGGGGAAGGAAGGAGGGAAAAAAAGAAATTACATGATTATTATATATTTAAAAGCAATAACAAGTTGTACATAATAGATTTGCAATTTCACGTGCAATCTTATCTTTTTTTATTATACTGTTATGGAAATGCTTGGTTTATCCCATAAATTAAAAATAAATTTTTCAAAAAAGACTGGAAAAGAAGGAATAGTTTACAAAAGGCTTTAAATACCAAACATAGGGCAAATGTCATTAGATATAGTATAGATAAGAACATCAATCCTGTGCCATTGTTTTTCTTTCCCACATAAAAACTGACGGAATTAGGCTGGTTAAACAATTTCATCTTCCTTCTGTTACAGATCTAATTTCCCCAGACACTCCTTCAGTCATGGTCTCTTCCCTCACAAACTTCATAAAAAGAGCACATCCATGAATAGGGTAAGCTTAGCTAAGGACAGACACGGCAGTTTATTTGTTTCATTGTGCCATAAATGACTCCCACAGTCCTCTCCCACCACCCCCAAGTATCTCATTTATTTTCAACAAAACCACTCACTTTCCAAAAGCTTGTATTATAGCCTAAAAATGAGGAAGCAAAGGGATCTCTTCTTCTCCCCCTAGCAATAACATAAGAAGAAGGCAGAAGCAGAGTTCCAATACTCACATATAAAATCTTCACATTTTTAGCATTGAAAGCTACCTCAGAGAACATGTAATGACTTCATGTTACAGAAGAGGCCCAGGGGAGATAAATGATGTGCTTGTTCAAGGAGACCTAGGCCTCCTGATTCAGTACTTACAGTAAATAGCATACAACAGCAGGGTGGAAAACACATTTTTGTTCATTAAGTTGGGCAATTAGGTAGAGTTAGGTATTATAAGGAGGAATGACTTTTAGCTTGGCGTGAATAAGTAGCTGATCTGGACCGGTATAAGAAATCATAGCAAAAGTCATAGCAATTTAAAATTAGAAGGGGCCTTGAAGCATACTAGTTTTTTCTTCCTTCTTCCTTTCTTTGTTCTTTCTTTTACTTCTTTCCTTCTTTTCTTTTTTCTTTCTTTCTTTTCCTTCCTTCCTTTCTTCTTTCTTCCCTTCTTTCTTGTTCAAGTCTTCTTGTACAAAATGACTAATATGGAAATGTTTTACATAATTGCACATATATGACCTATATCAGATTCCTTACCGTCTCAGGGAAGGAGGAGGGGAAGAAAGGAGGGATAGAATTTGGAACACAAAACTTCGAGAAAAAAATATTTACAATTGTTTTAACATGTAATTGGAGAGAAAATAAATTTATTTTTTTTTTTAAAAAGAAGGGGCCTTTGAAGTCATTTAATCCCTCAATGCCCTCACTTTTTCAGGTGAGAATATAAAAGGGCAAGGGCAATTAAATGATTCCCTGAATTCATAAAGGTACCAGAGGCAGGACCCAAACCCAGAGGCTCTGGTTCTAGACTGCTCGGCCATGTCTATCCTGGAGATAACTTGCAGTCAGTCTTCATATTGCCCTGGTAGCCCCTTTAGGATTGGGGAGCCCCGGCATTTAAGTAAACCCAAGGGACCCCCACCAGCATCAGAAGTCAAAGTGGTTGGGCTGCTTGGGGGCTACGGAGGGTTAGAGGAGAAGGGAAGATATGGACAGAATATTATCTATTGTTGTTTAGTTGTTTCTAGCTTTGTCCTACTCTTTGTAAACCAATATGGGGCTTTCTTGGTAAAGATTCTAAAATACTTGTCATTCACTAGCTGTATGCACTGGAGAAAGTTGTTTCCCTTTTATCTTTGAAACAAATACTCATTGGTGTT
Organism: Petaurus breviceps papuanus; assembly: GCF_028583685.1. NCBI lineage: Eukaryota > Metazoa > Chordata > Mammalia > Diprotodontia > Petauridae > Petaurus > Petaurus breviceps. Next base: position 1,649,871 of record NW_027187241.1, read on the forward strand.
ATGTTTAAAACAACATAAGGTCTGGGCCTCAGTTTCTTCATCTGTAAAATTAGAGGGTTGGGGGTAGATGATGTCTAAGAATCCTTCTAGCCCAGTGATTCTGACTCACCTGAAGCAAGTTAATGATACCACAAGACTAGAGTCACTAATGGATCCGACAACAAAGGCAGGGACATTGTCTTGGTGCTGGGTTACCTGGAAGTCGTCTTGTAGCAATCTCTCATTAACAGAAATTAGTTTATCAGATTGCTAAGTGACACCCTGGGCCCTGAGGGAGTCAGATTTGGGACAAAGAAGATTCATTGTGTATGGAGGTCAGGGTGGAGGGAAAGGAAAGTGTGGAAAAGGAGAGCCCTTTGGTGGCTCAGGTGAATAGGGAAGGGACGTCATGAGGGCACTGGGTGCCCATGATGAAAGGTGATCATAGAGGAAGCTTAGTATTTTTGAAGGTTGTGAGACAAAGGAAGGTATGCATGTGTGTGTGTGTGTGTGTGTGTGTGAGAGAGAGAGAGAGAGAGAGAGAGAGAGAAACAGAGAGAGAGAGAGAGAGAGAGAGAGAGAGAGAGAGAGAGAGAGA
>NW_027187241.1:1650547-1678888 GCF_028583685.1 Petaurus breviceps papuanus
GAGAGAGAGAGAGAGAGAGAGAGAGAGAGAGAGGAGAGAGAGAGAAACAGAGAGAAAGAAACAGAGAGACAAACACAGAGACAGTCAGAAACAGAGAGAGGAATACAGAAAGAGAGAGAAATGGTGGGGAGAGAGAGAAACAGAGAGAGAAAAACAAAAAGAGAGAAAACAGAGAAAGAAACAAAGAGAGACACAGAAACAGAGAGAAAGAAATGCATAGAGAGAGAGAAACAGAGAGAGAAAACAGAGAAAGAAAGAGAAAGAAACCAGAGAGAAACACAGAGAGACCAACACAGAGAGAGAAATACAAAGAGAGAGAAAGAAACAAAGAGAGAGAGAGAAACAGAGAAAGAGAGAAACAGAAAGAAATACAGAGAGAGAGAAATGGAGAGAGAAAGAGAGGGGGAGAGAGAGAGAAACAGAGAAAGAGAGAGAGAGAGAGAGAGAGAGGGAAGGGGGGGGGGGAGGGGCAGACAGAGACACCCACACTGGGAGACAGAGACAGGGAGTGCTTGTCCAGGAGGGGAGGGGCCTTGACGGCCTAGCATGCTGGCCAGTCCTAGCTTTGCCACTTAGAACTCTCATTTTCTCCTTTGTGCCGGGTTCCAATTCTCCTCTTTCATTCACAAAAGCCTCCTTTCCACTTCAGCTGCAGGACAGTGACTGAGCAGTCCAAGGCTCCTGTCCCTTTGGGAACAGGGATCTTCATAATTCCCACTGCTGCCAAGTGGAGCCTTAAGAGACCAGGGCGATTCATTGAAAAGAGCCAGGAGTCAGAATGTCCTGGCTCTGCCTTTAATTAATTTAATTAATGTGACCTTGGGACAGTAACTTCCACTCTCTGGGCCTCGGTCTCTCCATCTACAAAATAGGAGGCTTTGTATTTGGTCTCTAAAGTCCTTTCTAGCTCTAGTGGCCTGTAGACTATGATAAAAACATCTATATAACGGCTTTCTGTGTCATCCCATTTGACCCTCTGAGGAAGGTTACCCTGATAATCCTCATTTTATACATGAGAAAACTAACTGAGGCTAAGAGACCTGCACAGGGTCACATGACCCATAAGTGACTGAGGCAGGATTTGAACTCAGGTCTTCTTTCCAAGTCCCGTACACTACCCATCGCACCACCTGGTTGCCTCTATGGATTTAAGATGCAGTTTATTTATACAGAGAATCTGGGGAGCTTCTCTCTAAGATGAGGTAGTACAGGCCTGTCATAGGGGGGAAAACAGTACGATTCCTGATCCTACCCTGTGATTATTCTGAGATGGCTTTTGCTAACTCCCATGGAGTCGGCTATCATGTAACTGAAGACAAGACTGTAAACATCAGCAGCCCTTCCCTGCTCCCGCAAGGCAATATCTCCAGGATAATCTCCCCATTAGGGCATCTGTTTATGCCAGAAAGCCAGTGCCTGGGATGGAGCCATCTTTAATGTTAACCTCATCTGGTAGCTAGGCTGCTGTGTGTCCCTAGCGCCTCAGCGAAAAACCAAAAGCCCCAGAGAAACTTGAGTCTGATTAAAAGATTGGTTGTCGTTATCTGGTTTTCGGTCGTGTCTGACTCTTGGTGGCCCCATTTGGAGTTTTCTTGGCAGAGATACTGGAGTGGTGCCTTTTCCTTCTCTAGATCATTTTACAGATGAGGAAACTGAGGCAAACAGGGTTAAGTGACTTGCCCAAGGTCACACAACTAGTGAGGTTCTGAGAACAAATTTGAACTCTGGAAGACTGACTCCAGACCCAGCACTCTATGCACTATGGCGCCACCTAGCCGCCAAGTAGGGAGCTAAAGGTTGGTTAGTCTAGAGCAGGGGTTCTTGACCAGGAGTGTTTGAATTATTTTTTGTATGTATCTGATAATTAGATTTCAACATAACTGGTGTCCTTTGTAATTTTATGCATTTAAAAACATGCTTCTGAGAGGGTTTATAGGCTTCACCAGACTTCCAAAGTGGGGTCCAGGACACACAAAAAAGATTTAAAACCCCTGGTCTAAACAAGAAAAGGTTCAGGATTGCTATAAGAATGGAAGTGAGACCTAGAGAATGAGTGTGGAGTATGGTCTGGCCAAGAGCCAGGTGGAAGCTGCCATCCTTCATGTGGTGATGTGGGTGCCTGCTGAGACTGGTCGCCCATCACCAAGAAGCCAGCATGTTGAAGGGGGGCTCCTACTTCACACAAGCCTCCTGCCCCAGACCCCACTGCCCCCTTTTCTGTGTGTAAAGAGGCATCATTTGTTGGCCCTCATTGGCCGTTTTAAGGGCCATCTTTTCAGACTGTGCTGTCTCCTGGTGGTCCGTGGTACCCAGATGTTCCAAGGAGAGCAGAAGGTTAGTAGATTTGAAAACACAGCACAGGAAATTTAGGTTAGCTCTCAGAGCTAAGTAGGAGCTGCTGAAAACTGAATCCGGGTTGTGTCAGGAGGGGGCAGAATCTTTACACCAAATTTTGTGTTTCCAGGATGATTTAGTAGCATTGGTTCTGCCACGAGGTGAGGGCATGAATAACGAAGTAGGAAAAAAAAACCCTGGATCCTGCTTCAAGAGACCTGAGGTCCCCACAAATGAGTCACACACCTAGGAACAAGTCACACAACTCATGAGCTTATTCTTTCATCAGCAAAACAGGAATGATAATGAAATCATCCCCATTCATAGGCTCATTGTCAGGACCATTTTTTGTCAATATTAAAACGTTACATAATTATGTTTATAATTATAATTAAGGTCACAGAACTTGAGATCAGAAAGAAACATGAGCAGTACAACATAAAACTGAAAAGAAGGCAGGCTCTGGAGTCAGGAAGACCTGAGTTCAAATCCAGTCGCAGACACTTACTAGCTGTGTGACCCTGGGCAAGTCACTTCACCCTGTTTGCTTCAGTTTCTCATCTGTAAAATGAGCTGGAGAAGGAAATGGCAAACTGTTTCAGTATCTGTGCCAAGAAAACCTCAAACGGGTCCACAAAGAGTCAGACACAGCTGAAACAATTCAACAACAACCACAAATCCCTGAAAGGTATTCCCATTGTAACATAGGTGATGAGTGGTTAGCCACCCAGCCTCTGCTTAAAGGCCTCCAAGGAGGGGGCACCCACCACTTCTTGAGGCAGCCCAATACACCTTTGTGGAGTTCTCATAGTAAGTACGTTTTTCCTGTCATTACTGACCTCTCCCACTCCCACTCTTTGCTCCTGTCCTTGGTGGCCAAGCAGGATGAGTCTTCATTCCTTGGTATCCTAATGAAACCGAGGTCCAGAGCCCAACTAACACTTCTTAGGAAGTACTGAAAATGAATATAAGAGGCAGCAGAAGGCAGAGGACGACTGCCCTTGGGTGCCACTCTCAGAAAGCAGAGGATGGCTGCCCTTGGGTGCCACTCTCAGAAAGCATAGGATGGCTGCCCTTGCGTGCCACTCTCAGAAAGCAGAGGATGGTTGCCCTTGGGTACCACTCTCAGAAGGCAGAGGATGGTTGCCCTTGGGTGCCACTATCAGCAGAAGGCAGAGGATGGCTGCCCTTGGCTGCCACTCTCAGAAGGTAAACAATCATCTAATTCCATACATAGCCCTGGAATCTATGTTCTCTCCCTTTTCATTTTGATACACCCTACATGGTTCCATGTCCCTCTGGCAAGAAAATCATCTGCTTTATACACACACAACATCTGCCTGATTTTCATTCTCTCTGTACTCACATTTAGCTTCAATTAGAGGCTTAGACCTTGACTCAGTGCAGCAAAGTCCTGAAATGCAGGGCTGTGGGGAGTTAGGAGTCCCAGAACAGGGAGTCTGAGGAATGAAGGAAGAGGTGGAGATGAGGACAGTTATCGTCACATAATCCCCAAGCAGAAATGGACAGCCCCAACCCAAAGGTTCTTTCAAAACCACATTCCTTCAGAAACAAAGGAAGATGGTTGGACAGTAGGCCAGAAGCCCCAACATCCACGGGCCTCATCCAGGCCCCTTTCAGGAGCAGCGCTGTGAGAGAAGTGACCAGGGGACCAGCAAAGATAGGGACAAAGGCAGCTAGGTGGCATTGTGGATAGAGGGCCAACCTTGGAACCAGGAAAACCTGGGTTAGACCTTTACTAGCCGTGTAGTACTGGGCAGGGCATTTAACCTCTCACTCTCAATTTCCCTTGGTAAAATGGTTCCATTTCCCTTGGGATCAAAGTGTGTCAGCAGGAAAGGACAGGGTAACTTGAATGGTCTTCATACATCCATCACTCATGTGGGCTCCACACATCCACAAAGATGGAGGGGCCATGACAGCTGGGGTCAAGGGTTGCAGGGGCCAGTCAGGGCCTAGGGACAGCTTTGTGGCCTTTTAGGTAAAGCTAAAGGGGGGGGGGAGAATAGTGGGGGAGAAGGAAGAACATTGGCAAATATTAGTTCTACCATGAGCACCTAGAATAGGAGACTAGGAGGGAGACTTAATCAGGAAGATGGAGGAGAGGCCATAGCAAAGACATTCTTCACCTGGCTGATTATGTGGCCTGAGGTCAGCCCTAGTCCTAAGAACCTGCCTCCAGGCTTCCCAGGAATCTGCTCACTGCTATTGTCAGCAGAGGGGTCACCTGGGCTCATCCTCCAGGGTTCCGTTTCTCTTGGTGTTCTGCCACCTGGCCCAGCCACTGGGACTTTGTCTGCCTTGTCTTTAGCTCACCTTTGAAGAGAAACTAACCAAAGATCCCTCTGCGTCTATTCTCGGCACCCCTGTTTACTTAGCTGAAGACAAGCAAGGCCAAAGGCACTAAAGTCCACCACTCCAGCGGAGGAGTTGGCTCTCCAGATGACAGCAGACCTGTGCACAGAAATACATTTATGTCTTGTGAAGGCATAAAGGGAGAATAAAATCAGCCAAAGTCTCCTGCAGTCAATCACATTTCAACTCTGTGCTCTTGGTAGATGTACCAGTTATTCCCACTGTTTTCATGACTGGAACAAGCCTTATACTACCTTGGATTTATTCTGGGTTTGTCTATGCTCCTAAATTCAATGGGTATTTGCCAAATATCAGAGCTGTAAGTAGGCCAAGGCAAATGGGGCATTGTCACAGAGCACCAAATTTAGAAGATTCTTGGAGTGTTCTGTGGTCCTTAGGTAGAAATGACATAACAGAGATTAGCATTTAGTTAAATGTACCTCAATGTGGCCATTTTTTCCAGTAGCAAACCTTTATGATATTCCGGGGCCTCTACCTACCTAAGGTGAGCACTAAGGGAACTCTTTGGAACACTTACTTCAGAAGTGGTTTGTGGTGCTTGCTTCAGGTGCAAAAATTGCTAGTTCAATCTATCAACCAATAAACATTTATTAAGCACCTACTATGTGCCAGGCACTGTATTAAGTACTATGGATAAAAAAAAAAAGAGACAAAAGACAGTCCCTGCCCTTGAGAAGCTTACTATCTAATGAGGGAGACAACATGCAAACGTGTACAAAACAAACTATAAATAGGATTAAACAGGAAATAACAGAGCAGGGGGCCTTGGAATTAAGAAGGGTGGGAGAAGGCTTCCTATAGAAGCAGGGATATTAGTTGGGACTTGAGGGAAGCCAGGGAGGTCAGTAGTTGGAACTGATGAAGAGAGACAGAGAAAGACACAGACAGATACAGAGACAGAGACACAGACAGAGAGACAGAGAGAAACAGAGACAGAGACAGAGACAGAAAGAGAGAGAGACAGAGATGGAGAGAGACCGAGACCAACAGAGACAGAGACAAAGAGAGAGACAGAGAGAGATACAGAGACAGAGACAGAGAGAGAGAGAGAGAGAGAGAGAGAGAGAGAGAGAGAGAGAGTACTCTGGGCATGGGAAATAGAAAAATGGAGCCACAAGATGGAACATCCAGGAGGCCAATGTCACTGGATCAAAGGGTACGTGTTGGGGAGCAAGATGTAAGAAGACTGGAGAGGTAGGAGGGGGCTGGGTGAGGCAGGCAGCCCCACCATCAGCAATTGCAATAATCCAGGGGTGGGGTGATGAGGGCCTGCACCGGAGGGCTTTTCCAATCATTCATTATGAACGGTGAAGAGATCCTTTATTCAACAATCCTAGCAGAACTGAAGGTGAGCCCAGGGCTTTAAGGTTTGGGGGCTTTAGGCCCAGGTTCAGCCTCAGTCCAAATCCTTTGCTTCCTCCCACTGGGCGATAGTTCCTGTCCAAGGTTCTGTTCCATGCTCAAGCTATTTGTTGCAATGCCCCTCTATCAGTTCTGCACAGAAACTCCCCTGAAGCCCAGATACTTCTTCTTCCCAATCTGTCCGAGGTCAAGGGCAATAGAGAGAGAGGGAATAGACATCTATAGAGTCTATTATTATATGAATAGCTGACCCCCACAACAGCCCTGGGATGTGGGCTCTGTTATTACTTCCATTATCCCACATAGGAAAAAACAAACAGTTTAAGTAACTAGTCCAGAATCACATACCATGTTTCCCCGATAATAAGACACTGTCTTATTATTTGTTTTGGACAGAAAAACACCAGAGGGCTTATTTTCAGGGGAGGGCTTATTTTAATGAACATTGACAGCAATTTTAATAAACAGGTAAATGTGAACAAAAAAAATGTACCTTTATTCAATAATGATCATGTCATCTTCTTCAACAACATCGTCATAAGTGTCCATACCCTGAATTCCGTCCTGGATGTCTTGCGCCTCCATTTCCTTCAGAAGAAGTGGACCCAATCTGTCATGTCCAGCAATATAACTCTCTTTAAATGAATATGTCTTGTCCAGGTAACCTGCTCGTAGTGCCACAGCTGTCAGTAATTTTATCCCATGACTTCTTCACCCAAGTCACGACTTCTTGCAGACAGGGCTTCACAAAGTTTCCACTCTGATTTCTTTCCATTATATTTTCAATGTAGTCATTGACTTCCATGCGCAAATGGTCCTTGAATGGCTTGTTTATTGCAATATCAAGGGTCTGGAGATAGGCAGTCATTCCTGCAGGAATCATTACTTGATCTATTCTTCTCTCTGCAAGGAAGTTCTTCATTTCTTTAGCGCGGTGAGTGCTGGCTGAATCCCAGACTATCAGACTTCTTTGATTACCTCGCATAACAAGTGGCAGCATTAAATCAACCCACTTTCTTATAACGGCTTGTGTACACCAGGCTTTTTCGGTTTCAAGAACGTAAATGCCAGATACACGTTCAATCTTATCTTTCTTGCCCTTACTGATGATTAGAGGTGTGGCTTTCTTTCCATCCAAACGAATTGCCAAAACACAGATGACCCGTGCACTTTCATAACGGTAGCCAGTGTTGGGATTGTAGATTGACGTTGCACCCCTGTGATGAATTGTTGTTTGAGATCCTTGTCCTATAAACACTGCAGTTTCATCCATAGCAATAATATTGCAGGTTTGGTACTTGGAAATGTCGATCCTATCAATAAAGGACTTGAATGCAAGTGCACGTTTAATAACTTCAGCATCTTCCAGCTTAAACAGTGTTGTTGATCTTCTTAGGGGCAGTTCATACCGTTGAAGGAAACCGTCCAACCAGTATTGTGATGCTTTGAATCCTTCTGAGACCATTTCAAATTCTGGTGCCATTGAAAGGGCAAATGCTTGAATATCAGCCCTGCGCACAACCAAGGCCTTTGCTCTCCTGTCAGCAATCCATTCACCAATGAGGATCTATCTCCAAGTCAGGATATAAGGGCTGCCGACCTGATCCAGACCTGCGCTTTTTCCCTTTTCCCTCATCCACCTGTTGATTGAGGTTATTATAATCTGCTCTCCATTTTCTGACCATTCGAAGATCCAAAAGTTTTTCTTTACAGAAAACTGCAAGATTCTTGCCATGTGACTCCTCTACAATTGCTTTCTTATACTCAACAGTATAGCTCTTCCTTTTTGTACTCATGTCTGGGGGTCAAAACAGACAGAATAATAAAATTATGACCATCAGTCCTTCTTTTCACTCCATCATGCCCCCTGAGGTCTTCCTTTTTCCTCCATCATGCCCTTTTTATCCTCCATCATGCCCCCTCACTCCCGCTTACATACCAGGTTTTTATGTTGTCCTGCCTCAGCTCTCCTCTGCGGCACTGCTCTCAATGGCGCCAGCAAGCAAATCACTGGGGAAGAACAGGATGATGCGCTCACTGCTGCAGCTCTGATTGGATGCAGCTCAGAGCGGGGCGTGCGTTTCACCCGGGGGGGGGGGGACGGTGCATACAGAGGGTACCATAATGTAGCATGTAGCGCAGGGGATCACTTTCACTACAGTAGCAATCTCAATAGGGCTTATTTTCGGGGGAGGGCTTATTTTAGAGGAATCTTACACAGTAAGGGGAGGGCTTATTTTCGGGATAGGTCTTATTATCGGGGAAACACGGTAGCTAGTAAGTGTCTGAGGTTGGATTTGAACTTGTCTCCCTGACCACAGGCCCAGGGCTCTCTCCACTGCAACATATAGCTGCTGGCAAACCGTGAGGAATGCTAGGTAGAGTCTATTTACTCACAGATTTTCCTAAATCTTCTGTTCCCATAGTGACAATACAGAGTGGTGAGTAGCAGGGTTAGGAAAGCAATTAACTTCTTGGGTTTGGTTTTGAGGTTTTTTTTTTTTTAACTCAACACGTATTTATTTTAAAAAGAAATTTGTATTTATATCTGTTTTTATATCACTTATATTTCCCAATGTATCCTTCTTCCCTCCCACTCCCAGAGTCATCCTTCATAACAAAAAGCAAAAAAGAAGAGGAAAATGGTTCAGCAAACCTAACCAACTAATATAAGTCGGCTATTATAGAAAATGTTCTACACTCCTGACGCCCCACCTCTGCAATCTCCTCTTTGGAGACAAACTTGATCATTGTCATTTCACAATATTCAGTTTCAATTATTTTTGCTTCAACAAGCATTTATTAATCACCTTTTACATACTAGGTACTATATTGGTTGCTGGGGTTACAAAGGAAAAAAAAAAGAAGAAACCCTTCCTGCCCTCAAGAAACTTACACTCTACAGCCAAGCTCAGAGCAGAAGTTTATTCCACTTAATTGACCAAACTGTTTTCAATCACTAAAAATCATTTCAACAGAATCTCTGTTTATGTAAACAATGGAGTAATTCATTTCTATCATTCTCCTTTCTAGAACCCATGTTACAGCTGAAAGAGACCTTATAAGCTTTCTACTCTGATACCTTCACTTTATTTGCTGTTGTTCAGTCATTTTCAGTTGTGTTTGACTCTTTGTGACTCCATTTGGGGTTTTCTTGGCAGAGATACTGGAGGGGTTTGCCATTTCCTTCTCCAGCTCATTTTACAGAGGAGGAAACTGAGGCAAACAGGGTAAAGTGACTTGCCCAGGGTCACACAGCTAATATGTGTCTGAGGCTGGATTTGAATTCAGGAAAAAGAGTATTCCTTACTCCAGAACTGGTGCCCTATCATGCCACTTACCTAACCCATTCCATTTTATAAATAAAGAAATTGAGAGGCTCCACGAGAAGGTTACCCCAAGTCATGAGTAGTTACAGAACCAGGATTAGAATACAAATCCAGAGTTCTTTACTCCATGCCATGCTTTCTTCTTCACAGTTGATACACATAAGATAGTAGAAGATGCTCTAAGATCCCCAAGTTCTAGGTGCCAGGTGGGTATAAAGTGATTTAAAAAAAGAAAAACTATCAGACTTGCCTGGGACCTGCTGTTCTCTGTATGTGACTTTCCATCTGCTGCCTCTGGGACTTGGCACTGGGTGCCCCATGCCTAGAATGCTCTTCCTCCTTAATTACCTCCTCTTGGAATCCCTAGTTCCCTTCAAAGTTCAACTCCAGCACCACTTCTTCTAAGAGATATTTCCCTTATTTGTTAAACCCCCACTCCCTTGAGCATTTATTTTGTGTATCTCCTCAGTTTATATATCTGTGACTTCTTGTATCTGTAGCAGAATATAAGCTCCTTGAGAGCAGGAACTATCTCCTTTATACATCTATGTCCCTAGCACCAGCATAGTGTCTGGCACATAATAGGTGCTCAATAAACATTGATTGATCAATGTATGGTATTTCCAATCTAAAAGAGACATCTGTGTAACAAAAATATAGCTTTCCCTGCCCTCACCCCATTGTTTAAGGTCCTTGATCTCTCCCCATTCATTCCTTTTGCTACTTTGCCCATCCTCCCTCCTATGTCTATGGCACCTGTCACCATGGCACCTAGGTGCTTGAATAAACACATGAAGTTAAAAACAGAACCCTATGTGGGAAGAATCACTCCTTTTCAAATCCCTCATCCCCAGGAGCTGTGCTCAAAGGAGTAGTGACAATGGAGATGTCTTCTGAAATGGCAGAACCCTGATTCCTTTCATGGAAGTCAAGAAGAATGATAACCAAGTCAGCCAGACAAATATTTATGGGATAGTCACAGGGTGAGTAATGTCTTCTAAGACCCAGGGAGGGAATGGAGTAATAATCAGATTCATTCCCTTCCCTCAAGTACTCAGATTAAGAAGCAAAACATCCATAAATACACAATGGACATTAAGACAAGATCCTGTTATAACAGGAATATTGTACAGAGCTGGCTGGATCACAGTCCAGTCTCTAGGAACAAAATAATAATAAAAGTCTTCCAATGAATTGTGGTCTCCTTGAGGTGGTTATTTTCTCCAATAATGGCGTTTGTCCCCATCCATGCTTGCCTTTCTTGTGTGACTTTTGTCCATGTCCTCCCATAAACTCACCACAGGTGTTCCACTCAATGAGTGCCAGTCACACAGCATCACAACAAGGCAATTGGTATGAATGAGATGGGCCTTTGTTTCAGGGAAAAGTTTGAGGTCATTCAAAGATTTCTACAATTTCCTAGAGATCAACTGACTCTCGATCTGAAATTCAACTCACTTTCCATTTGTAGTGTCTGTCAAAGATCTCCACAGAGCCGACACTAATAGACCACTTTAAAGTTTGCAGAATGCTCCTAAGTCATCTCATTTGGTTTAATAACAAGCCTCTGAAGTAGACGCCATAGTTATTATTATCCTCATTTTACAGATGAGAAAACTGAGTATCAAGGAGACGGAAATGACTTGCTCAGCCACTCAGCTAGTAAATATCATAAGCGAGATTTATTTCCAATGGACATGGAATCTAACTTTCTAGCCATTACACAATGCTGAAGCTCGGAGGAAGACAGTAAAAGCCTTATGTAACCCACTTTCTTTATTATCTCAGGACTTAATTCTGTAGAATACAGGCATAATCAAGCAGACTACAGATATAAGCATTAGAAAAGCAGGTCAAGGAGACAGAAAACAAAAACATCACAAAACAAACCCCAATCTAAGCAAAGAATAAGTGCTGAGTGGGACAGACAGATTCCAGGGCACACATTTGAAAAATCACAATGAATTGTGGTGATTCTTTATAGGGTTCTCAACATGAATAAGGATTGATTGGAAGAGTAGGTACAATTAAATGAGGGAAGCTTTCTTGGGTTAAGAGCTATGTAAGTTCTACTTTCCTTCATAAAGACAGCTTAGGATCATGAGAGACAATGGGTTTTACTCTGATAATAAGTACAGGGGTGAGGAACCTGCAGCCTGGGGACCACATGTGGTCCTCTAGGTCCTCAGGTGTTACCCTTTAAATCCAAACTTCATCAAGTCAAAGGGCCACACTTGAGGACCTAGAGGGCTACATATGACCTCCAGGACACAGGTTCCCCAACCCTGAACCAAGATGTAGAAGTTAGGAATCCTGAGCTCTATTCCCAATTCTGTTGTTAATTTTCTATGTAACCTCAGATAAGTCACCTCACCTCTTAATACCTCAGTTTACTCAAATATGCAAGTAAGAACAAGGTTGGCCCCAAAGAGGAGATACAGCCTCCTCTCCCTGCTCCTTTGCAGAAGTGGAAGTCCATGGGGATGGAAGGTTACACGTTAGATCAGTTTTTTGATACGTTGATTGGTTTTGCTGAATTTCTTTTCTTTAAAAAAAAATTCTTTATAATAAAAATGGTTCTCTAAGAGAGAAAAGGGATACAGGAACAAGTTTAGGCAAACGATATTTTAAAAATCTATTTAGAAAAGAAAAAAATGTTCACCTTCAGATGTGGCCTCTTTAGGGTAGAATGCCGCGAAGTTATTACCTCCTTAATACTAGGCTCTATAACTCTGTTAATACAGTCTAACATTGCACTAGCTTTTTTTTTTCAGCTAGGTCACAATGTGAGTTTATATTGAGCTTCCAATCAAACTCCTAAACGCTTTTTCACATAAAGTGCTGTCAAAAATCCCTAGCAAGCCCAGGGTTGTTGTGAGCATAATAAGATTACATAAAGTCCTTTGAAAAGGTAAAGGCACTAAAAATATAAGGTATTATTAGTTCAGTCCTTGAGTGCAAAATAAAAAAGTCACTCCCATATAATTTCATTTCCACTCCTTCCCAGGGGACAAAAGCTGCCCTTGTGACTGCTTTCTCGAGGTGATTCTAGAAAGAACTGGAGGGGAACAAGAGAACCTGGATAAAGCATCTAGAATCCAGTATTCCAGATACTATCTAGCCAACACGGGTCAAATCGTCTCTTTGAATTGGACACAAGATTTCTACTACTGCTTCAGTGGAAGGAAGATTTTCTTGGCCAGGAAGGTTAGTTAGTGATGGGCCTATAGAATAAATCTAGCCACAGACAGGCCTTCATTGATATTGGATTCTAGGGCTTTGTTTCAAGGCCACCAAACTTGTTCTCTCCTTAGTCAGCCCTGGTGTCCAGTCCTGACCCTACTTAGTGGAACCCAGTACAAAGCAGGAGCCATTGTTCAGGGCTGGTCCTACAATGGGGAGGAGGTACAGCTGCGCCCTTCTCCATGCTTGGAAGGCTCCCCCTCCTCATCTCTGCCTCCTGGCTCCCTTCAAAACCCAGCTCAGTTCCCCACTTCTGCAGGAGGCTCTTCCCATTGTTCTGCCTCACTCTGAGATGATCTCCCGTTTAACCTATGCAGATGTTTGCACACTCCTTGAGAGCAGAGGTTGTGTTTTAACCTTTCTTTGTATCCCCTGATGCTTAGCAAGTGCTGGAGGCCCACAGAAAGCACTTAGTAAATCCTTATTGACTGACTGCCCTTGACCCCACAAACAGTAGGCTCAAAGGAGGCAAGGCCCTATTTCATAAGATTATAGATCTACAGCTGGAAGGGACCTTTGAAGTCATCTACTCCAGTCCCTGTATGGTACAGATGGGGAAACTAAGGCCTGAATTGGTTAATGACTCATCTAAGTCACATAGTATCTAGGATAAGATTTGAACTACATTGTCATGGGTGAAATTTAACAAAAGGGTAAACTGAGGCAATTCTCCACACAAGTTAACATTTATTAACAGGGCATGCTGCCTGTCAAAAAAAATGGGTTAGTGGCTCACCTCCATTTATGCCAAAGACCCTGGGCAAAAGGATAGTACCTCTTTTTATTGGTTGGGGGGACTACAGAACAAAGAATAGAACAGGGTAAATTACATCATGGGATTGAGGACAGCATGATTTGTTACAGCATTGAGGCAGAGGGAATAGTATGATTGGTTGGAAGTTTGGTAATGGGGGCTGGTAATGATTTTTCTTCTTCTCTCATGAGACTAAGTAGTTCTCTTTCTTTGAGTACAGTTGCAAGGTTTAAAGATAACGGAGCAGATCTTCTTGGACAGTAAATCAGACATCCTTGAAGGATAACTTTGTGGAATAAAGATATTGACCCAACTCTGTTGTGGTCACACCATCCCCTAAGATCATTTAAATTCCTTGAGACAAGAATAGATCAGTGACTGGATTTTTAAACTTAACCCATTACAGGCCAACTCCATCTCCAAACTGAGTTCAGAGACAGAGAACCATGACTTAAGTAGTTATAGCACAAAAGCAAGTAATTGTAACTAGGATCAATAAATAAATGAAGCAGAATCAATTCAATATACAGTAACCTCTCTCTGCTCCCTTCTAACCCACAACTTTCTCATAGCATTCAGGAGAAACTAGTGAAGCCTAAAAGGCTTGGTTTTAGTGCCTTCAGAATCCCTTTGCCTTCATGACCTGGCATCACTGGACAAAGGGGCTACTCTCTGCACTGAGGCATAGACATTGCCCATTCTCATTCAGGGGCCTTTCCACTGTGGTTGACAGAGAAGGCTCACTCTTGGAAAAGATGAGGTTTTACATCAGTGTTTTCCCATGTCTTCTCTAATTCAACTTAGCAAGGAGAATCACTGAGGAGGCTGTAGGACCAGCCTATGGTCTACTTCAGTTAGATCCTGTTGAGGACTACAAAGCACAGTTGGGGGTTTTCCTCATTGGACTGTCTACTAGAAAATGTTACTATGCCATGTTTCATGGTGTAACAGAAACAACTCCGATTTTGGAGTCAGGGGACCTAGATCTGAACCCTGATTCTACTAATTATTCTCTGGGCCTCAGTTTTCTCATCTATAAAATGAGAAGAGCTAGATTAAATGACCTCTAAGATCCTTCATAGAACTAGACCTCAGTGACATTTGGGTAAGAGATTTCAAAAATATTCCATCTCCTCTCACTGTGCACTCCCATAGACAGGATATCTCTTGGGCCTGGAATGCACTCACTCTCTTCTCACATCTGCCCCAGAATCTTTACTTTTCTTCAAATCTTAACTCGGGTACTGCCTCCCCCTTGAGGTCTTTCCTGAGACTATCTCACATCTCTTATCCCATCCCATCCCCACCCCCAAAATTACCTTATACATCCTGTGCATACATTTTATATTTATTAATATGTAATTTTCCTTGATGGAATGTAAGCTTCTCAAGGACAGGAACACTTTCATTTTTGTCTTTGCCTCTCTGGCACTTAGCATAGTTCATGGTATAGCCTTTAATAAATACGGTAGTTGTTTAGTGATGGGTTGATTTAAGAGTATACAATAGGAAGGGCCCTTAAGATTCAAAGGAAACCTCTTTGGCAAGCCCTAAGAAAGTCCTGAGGAGCTGGGTCCAGATGTTCTTTCAGAGAAAGGGGAGCAGAAAGAGGTCATTATTATGTCTCAGGAGGAGACAGGCCTGCGTAGTTTAAGGGATGGAAAAGGTAGGGGAAGATGGGTGCCCTGCTGCCCTCCCTCCCCCAAACACACTTTGAACTTCTTGTTCTAGAAATAATAATGCAATCCATTGCCCTCTGGGTTCATCCACCATCCAAGTGACTCCCCAAACCAAAGCCCTCTTCTCCTGCTACTATTTCCCTTTGTGTTTTGTCTCTTCAGAATAAATTCCTTGAAGGCAGGGACTGTCTCTCTTTGGTGTTTGTATCCCCAGCACTTAGCATAGTAAATGTTTAATAAAGACTTTTTTCATTAATTTATCTAGCCCAACTCTCCCTTCTTTTTTTATTTTTTATTTTTGAGCAATCAGGGTTAAGTAACTTGCTCAAGGTTACACGGCCAGTTATTTCTGGGTGTGGTGCTGAGTGTCTGAGCCCGGGATTCGATCTCCAGGTCTTCTCAACACTGGAGCCGGTGCTCTTACTTGCTGTGCTACCTGGCCGCCCCCCAACTCTCCCTTCTTACTGATGGGGAACCCGAAGTCCAGAAAGGGAAAGTGATTTGTAAAAGGAAAGGAAAGAAGGGAGGGAAGGAGGAACACAGGGAGGGGAGGAGGGAAAGAAGGAAGGATAGAAGAAGAAAGGGAAGAAGAAAGTAAGAGAGAGAAGGAAGGAAGGAAGGAAGGAAGGAAGGAAGGAAGGAAGGAAGGAAGGAAGGAAGGAAGGAAGGAAGGAAGGAAGGAAGGAAGGAAGGAAGGAAAGAAGGAAGGAAGGAAGGGAGGGAGGGAGGAAGGAAGGATTTCTAAAGCACCGACTATGTGCTAGGTGTTTTGCAAATACCCTTTCATTTGATCCTCAAGAGAGGTACTATTATTATCCCCATTTTTACAGTTGAGGAAATTGAGGCAGAGGTTAGGTGATTTGCCCAGGGTCACACAGCTATTAAGTGTCTGAGGCCAGGCTTGAATTTGAGTCTTCCTGAGTCCAGGTCTGGCTCTCTACCATTGTGTCACCTAGATCCCACATGCCACTTTTTTGTGTTACCATCAATAATATGATGAATCATAAATATGCCCCCCCCCCCGCCCAGGCACCGCCTAGCTATCTACCTTCCTGGCAGAGGAAGTTCTTCTAACTAGGACCTCCCTATACCAGAGAAATCCCAGGTCCCATCTTTCTCCCTCTCTTCAAATGAACAGAGGGGGCCTGGAAAGCAAAACAAAACAGCAGAGTCAAAGCCCAGAATCTTATGCCTGGTAAGAGAGCTACAACAATCCTTAAAAGGAGATGATTCTTCCTTTGCACAATCCCATTAATGACCCACGTAACAGAAATAGGAACCCTGCCAGGAGGAAAAAATTACTTTTTTAGATGCCAGCTACACAAAAAACAAACAAGTTGGGCTGAACAAATGGAGCTCTGCTAAGCCAGAACCTCTCAATCAAGTATCTGCCCTCAGCACTCCTTGGCCATGGCCTGACCAGGTGTTTGGAACTGGAGAAGAGCAAATCTGTAGCCCCCACCTGGGTCCAAGGATGCACAGTGAGCTACTTCTCATCAATGTAATTAATCACCAGGGAGGACCAGGCAGGACCAGGCAGGACCAGGCAGGAGGGGTTCATTTCAATTTCCAGAAGAGGAAAAAAAAAAAACCACAGGCATCTAAATAGCCAGTGGAATGTGCTGAGCATGTCTGGGGATCAGTGTGATGTAATCACCACCTGTTCCAAAACAGGTGTCCCTCAGTATACAACGGGGATGTGCGTTACAGCCTGTGAAGTGTAAGCTAGCTGGTAAATCAGACGCTAAGTTCTCATGGACTTGTATTAATTACATAAGAAGAGATTCTTTCCTAAGGCTCAAAATAACCTATCCCTGCTTAGTGATAATAATAGCTCACATTTATAAAGGTCTTTACAGTTTACAAAGCACTCAAACGTGCTGTCTCATCGGATCCTTGCATCAGCCCTGGAAGGGAAGAAAAATGTCCCATTTCTCTAACGCTTTTATGAGCCGGGGAGGTAGGGAATGCTAGTATTATTATTCCCATTTTACAGATGAAGACGTTGAGGCTCAGAGGAATTATTAGCCATAGATGGCAAAGCTAAGTCATGAGCTCAGGCCTTCTGTCCAATGACTCTCCACCAAGTAGCACTACCTACTGATGGCAGTGTTTGTGGCAATGATTGTAGTTGTAATCAAAGAAGTTTTCTTTCCCATTTCTAAGTGTCTTAATAAAGCAGAGTAAGAAAAAACATGGGAAGGGAAGGGAAGGGAAGGGAAGGGAAGGGAAGGGAAGGGAAGGGGAGGGGAAGGAGGGGGAAGGGAAGGAGGGGGAAGGGAAGGAGGGGGAAGGGAAGGAAGGGAGGGGAGCCAGGAGAAATCTGTACACAATTACAGACACAACGTATGTGTGATGACCAACTTTGGTAGACTGGACTCCTCTCAGCAATGCAGTGATATAAGTCAATCCCAAAAGACTCATGATGGAGAGAGATGTCTACATCCAGAGAAAGAACTGAGTTTGAATCCAGACTGAAGCAAACTCCCTGATCTTTTTCTTTTTCTTGTTTGGTTTTGTTTCCTCCTTACCATTTTTCATTCCATCTGATACAATTCATCTTTATACCCTGACTAATGTCTAATGTGAAAGTATTTGCAGATCCTATACTTGATTGTATGCCATCATGGCGGGGGGGGAGGGAGGGAGAGAAAATTTGAAACTCAAGGAATTGTGGAATTGAATCTCGTAAACTAAAAGTAAACAAACAAATTAATAAAGACCAAAAAATTAAAAAAAAAAGAAATCACATCCTCTTGCTAATCACTATTCTATTCTTGCCTCAAAGAAATTTGTTATCCTTTAGGGATGTAGGTGGGCACCAGGGAGTCTGGTATACCACCAAGCTATCTTTCAAGGATGTCTGGTTTATTTTCCAAATTAAGTCTGGTCCAATATCTTTAACCTTTCAAGTGGACTGAAACAATAATCATTTTTTAGTCACAGGAGGGAAGGAGTGACCTGGGGGGTTGATGCTAGCCCCTCATTCCCAATTTCCAACCAATCATAGTGTCCCCCACACCTCAGTTCTATAACTAATCATATTGATTTTGCCATTCATGATGTTAAACTCTTACAACCAATCATAACTTGTTTCCTACCTACAAAGTCCTTTTTCTTGTTCTGTGCTCCCCCCAAACTATAAAAAGTTGCTGCCCCCATCATTTGGGGACTTGGATTTGCTGAGGAAGCTAAGATCCTATTTATTGGTAAATGAATGCTTTACTAATAAATTGATCATGCTCAGAATTTTGGCCTCAGTTTACTTTATTTTGACTGCAACAAAAGCATAGCAACAAGTAAATGCCATCTGCCCACCAGCAGCAGAAACAAGTTGGTATGAGAGGTAGAAATGGCCACTTCAAAAATAGTGATATTCCTACTGGGGCATAACCTTAGGAGTATGAATGATCTGGGCTATATGTATTCCCTTTACCATCCATGGCATGTGTGTCCCTAAAAGTATGAGAGTGGAGAGTAGTTTTCCTGGGTTTTTACCTTGCTATCCTGCTTGCTTTGCTTTGAATTAATGTGCCCTCTGGTTTGATCCATTAAAAAAAATCCACAATTGATGTAGGCGAGTTAGGGTTTTGATTAAATGTTGACCCAATCTTGTGTGAGACCTTGGTGGCACTTTCAAGAGCCCATGAGCTATGGGACTGATAGAGAAACCAAAAGAAATGAAAACAAGTGATGCCCTACGTCTTCTCTCCTCCAGGCTACATCAATCTATCTCTGAGAGGAATACTGAAGACAGCAGCTTGTCAGCATGTGAGGTCATATAGGATTATTATGGGCCCCTCTCGGGCCTTCAATATTTCAGACTCAAATTCCCAGAGGGTCTAATTTATAGCCAGAAAGTCTCATATTCAAAACCCACAGAGATTTGTTTGGGCAAAAAAGGAACACAACTGGCAGAGGGCCATCCTTCTCCCTGGGTATCTTTGTCAGGGCATAGAGCACCTGCTGACTTCTGAAAGCAACAAGAGAGGAGAAATCTGGCAGTAGGCAAAGCTATCAGGGCCTTCTGTTTGGGTCTACCAGCAACTGTTTATGGGATGTCTATTATACATCCAATGCCATGCTAATCATTAAAATGTTTATGTCCCCTCCTTTCAAGAAACTTGAAGTTTAGATTATAAAGTTAAGACCAACACCCAGTGGTTACCAATTACCAAACAGTTCTAGGCAGAATACATACATATGTGTGTGTATAAAGAATGTCTATTGTTCAAATGGTAAGCAGTTGGGTAGAAAATCTATAGGGTTCAACAATCAATCAATGTGTGTATGTACATATACAAGTATGTATGTACAGATATGTATATATGTACAGTTGTATGTATGCATATATACGCAAATGGGGATAATAATAGCACCTATCTCCCAGAATTATTGTGACAGTGAGAGGAAAGGAACAGCCTTTATTAAGTACCTACTATTTGCAGGGCATTGTATTACGTGTTTTACAGATATTCTCTCATTTGATCCTCATATAAACAAGAAACAAGTGTCATTTTTATCCTTGCTTTATAGTTGAGGAAACTGAGGCAGAAAAAGGTTGGGATTTGCCAAGAATTGCACAAGTGTCTGAGTCCAAATAATAATAATTAATAATGGGTAAGATTTATATAGTGTTTACTATGTGTCAGGTACTGTGCTAAGAACTTTACATTTGATTCTCACAACAACCCTGGGATGTAGGTGTTGTTATTATCACCATTTTATAGTTGAGGAAACTGAGATAGACTGAGATTAAGTGACTTGTCCAGAGTCACACAGCTAGTAAGTGTCCAAGGCCAGATTTGAACACAGGTCTTCCTGACTCCAGGCCCAGCTCTCTCTCTACTGTACCAATTAGTCATAAAATAATTATTGGAAGGCTGTCAAACTTGAATTGCTATATAAGTTCTAGTTATTACATGTACATACATATGTATGTTTATATATGCACATGATATTCCTGTATAAATACTCACATATATACCTGTGTGTATGTATCTATCCATATAGATGATATAGCTATAGACATAGGCATGAACATGGACACAGACACGGATATAATACAATATGACACTGTGTGGCATGATATGATATGATGTGATATATGATATGATTGATATATGACATAGTATGATATATGATATGTCTATATCTTGTATAGTCCCTGCAAAAGACAATGAAACATTGAGCTGGACCCAGAATTGAACAGGAGGAGGGGAGCAGTCTTCGGGAAATCACAAGGTTCTTTTAATGTTGCCAATCTTCTCCCTGAACAACAAGCCTTTTGGACACCAACCATCTTGAGAAGAGGCACATGGCCTAGTAGATAGGAAGCCAGCCTCAAAGTCAGGAAGACAAAAGTTCAACCCCTGCTTCTGACATACGGTAGCTCTCTGCCTGATGGGTGAGTCATGAAGCTCTCAGTGTTATAGAAGTCACAGAGAAAGCATAATGTGCATCCGGAGAGTTTCCTTACTGGGAGTTCCCTATATCCGGGAGATCCTCCCAGCTTTGAATCCCAATATTCTTCCAGCATGCTGTATGGCTATTAGTTATGGGACCCTAGTCTCCAAATAATCTAAAATGAAGATCACCCAGAAGACAATGGAGAGGAATATGTTGTACACAATGAGACCACAGCACGCAACAGATGACGAATTCCAGAGGAGAAACCATATGAAGGATGTCCTCCACTGATTAGGGATCCAAAGAGAAGATACAGTAAGGAATACAAGGGGAGACTACAGTCAGAGAAGTCAGCTAGGAAGTTACTGCAGTGATTGAGTCAAGGAGTGCCAAAGCGCCTGGACTAATGTGGTGGCAATGCCAATGTGAAGACTGACATCTTATATTTAATCTTATTTAATATTACCTTGCCTAGTACAGAACTTAACACAATGTCTAAACCATAAAACACACTTCATAAATGTTTATTGATTGATTGACTGACAGTAAGCTTTTGAGAGAGCAGCTAGGTGACTCAGTGGATAGGGTGCCTGGCCTAGAGTCAGGAAGACCTGAGTTCAAATCAGACCTCAGACACTAGCTGTGTGACCTTGGGCAAGTCACTTTACCCTGTTTGACTCAGTTTCCTCAACCATCAAATGAGTTGGAGAAGGAAATGACAAACCACTCTAGTATCTTTGCCTAGAAAACCCCAAATGGGGTCATGAAGAGTCAGACGTGACTGAACTACAAAAGCTGTTTAGAAAGTCATAGTTCTACAGATTTGTTATCATTATTGCCTCTTCTAGAGAATGAATACTTTATTATCCATGTCTTATAAGTATTTTAGGATCACAGATTTAGAGCCAGAAGAATCTTAGAGATCTAGCATGACCCCTCATTTTACAGATGAGGGATCTAAGACCCAGAATAGTTAAGTTACTTGATCAAGATTCCCCCAAGGAGCAGAGGTGCATAAATGAGATCTGAAGGCACATCATCATCTTTCCACTGTACCTACTATAAGCCTTTATAATCCAACCACCTCCCCACAGACAGCAGGCACTTAACAAGCATTGTCGACCAATCATTATGTGCAAACACTGAATGAATCAGGAGGCTGAAGACCACTGGGTTTCCAGGACCGTAGCTCTGGAAGGCAGTTTCCAGCTCGTCCTTTGCTTTGGACGTGATCATTTGGGTGACAAAGAGATAATGCTTTCAAGGCAACAACTTTTAAGGTCATTGTAGCGCTTTTTGGAGCCTGTTGTAAGACTTCCTAGTCTATTGTCACCACTATAATATATAAGAAACAACAATGGGAAAATAAGGAAAACAAACAAACAAAATCATTCTTCTTTAGGCTGTTAGAGTCAATCATGAAAGTCAGTGTGGCATGGTGGATAGAGGGCTGACCTTGGAATCAGGAAGACCCGGGTTTGAGTCATTTCTTTGACGTGTACTAATTCATATAACCATGAGTAAGTTACTCAGCACCTCCATGACCCCCAGGCAATTCTCCAACACTACAAGTTCCAGATCTGCCACACAAAAGATATCATTTATTATTCAGTCATTTTTTTAGGTATATACAACTTTTTATGATGCCATTTGGGGTTTTCTTGGCAAAGATACTGGAGTGGTTTGCCATTTCCTTCTCCAGCAACAGATGAAGAAACTGAGGCAAAATGGGTTAAATGACTTGCCCAGGGTCACACAGCTAATAAAAGTTTGAGGCCAGATTTGAACTCAAGAAGATGAGTCTTCTTGACTCCAGACCTGGCACTGTCTCCACTGGTGTACCTGGCTATTCCTGAGGATATCAGAGGTCTGGGCAAAAATAGAAATTTCTCTTGGAAGTCAAGCACAGGTTTTTTATAATTAGTTGACCACATGCTAGATCTTCTTTTGTTTATTGTGATTACTTTTTAAAAATCCATACAGGGAGTAAAGACAGCATATCAAGTTAAGCCCATCCAATGGTGTCCAACTTCCCTATACTTTGTGAAAATATAGCAAAGAAGCAGGGTTTTCCAGCAGATGGGGGCTCAGAACTATAATATATAATAATAATATTATCTGATATTATTTTTGTTATATAATAAATAATATCAGATATTATTATTATATTTCATTATAATAATATTATTATTTACCTACTTCATAGGTAAGTCCATACTAAACAAATTCCTTAACAGAGGTATCCAACTCATGGACCATAGGCTAGTCTAGAGTATAGCCCAAGCAGGTTAAAATGTAATTGGGAATTGTTTAACAAAATAAATAAAAATATAATGTTGTGGGAAAAATATCTCCTTTTTGTGCTCACATGATAGGTAACTGCTGCCTAAACAGATCTACCCCAAAACAGAAATGATAGAAGTGAAAACCTAGGTTTTATTGTACTTATATACAGTTTCAGAGGTTTAGAAAAATAACCGCTGAACCGTGATAAGTATTCTGAAAAGGTTTCTAATAGACAAAAATTACATCAGAGTGACAGAGAAATAATGATTTTACATATTAGAATCTCATACATTCAGGGGTGGCTGGGCAGCATAGTGAATAGAGTACTGGCCCTGGAGCCAGGAGGACCTGAGTTCAAATTCGAGCTCAGACACTTAACACTTACTAACCATGTGACCTTGGGCTAGTCACAACCCCAATTGCCCTGTCTTCCCCACCTCCAAAAAGCAAAAAAAAAAAAAAAAAGAATCTCATACATTCTTTTAAGTTATAAAAGTTGGCTGTTGTGTGTGTGTTTTTAAAGATAGATTCTTAATGCTTCTTTCAATGTCATAAAAGTTGAACAAGCTTAGTTAAACAGAATCATAATCTCAATATATCCACTAAGGAAATAAACCTAGTTAAACAGACTCTATAGTTAAACTAAATCAGGTGACAGATTAAACTGCCTTTAGAGGGCTCTCAATGGGCTGATTGAGAGCGGAGATTTACTTGCTTACAGAATCAGCATCAGTAGAATCCCTTCCTCAAGACAAATTACTTGGGAAGCCTTGACTTGCTTTTTGGCTTCTTAGCTGAGGAATGTGTAGGGCCATAAGTAAATTTTCACATTCCATAGGACAGGTTTCAGTCAACTCCATAACCTCCTAACTAGGAGAAATTTCTCTGACCCCTCTCCACAAATAATAAATATTAATCAAAGAAAATAAAAAATCAAATATTTCCATAGTAAATATAACATAGCTAATGTTTAATTTGTGGTCTTCTAAATCAATATGTGGTCCACCGGAATCTGTTTCTATTTGAGTATGATACCACTGACTTAGAATAATGAGTGTTGTGTTTGTTCTTCATTCTCTAAGAGGACCATGACATCAGGAAGCTGGTGACGTGACTTGCAGTTGCTTGGATTTAAGTGAGGCAGGGCTGTACAAGGTCACCAGCCTCACTTTCTCCTCCAGAGTCATCTGGGTCCAATGGTCAGATACTCATCAGGATGACTGGAGATGGCCCAGGATGCAATGGCAGACCAACTTAGAATAATAAGACAAGAATGGACACATGGTCAGGACGGAACAAATGCTCGTTGAACGAGGGAGAGCTGACTGATAGAAGATAGCTAAGTTCTCAGAACCGTCAAGAACTTAGCACTCGCTCAGCAGCTCCAGCTTCAGCAGCAGAGACTGCAAGACCATCAGGGTGAGCGTGCGCCTTCCCAGAGCTTGAGGGTTTTTTGTTTTGTTTTGTTTTTTATTAATAGGATCGTGTTAATGGCTAGCAATGCCATCTGGTGGTTAAACACAGATCTCATTATGTCTTAAACCCCTTAAAATTCCTCTTAAAACCTTCTGAGGCTGAATCCAAACTCCACAGAACAAATCCCCTTAATAAAAGAATTTGTTCTGTGAAACTTGGACTCAGTGAAAAGACCTGCCCCCCTCGGGTGAGGCCACATGTGGCCTTGAGGTCACATGTTCCCCACTCCTAATCACTTTCCGTTCCTACCAAATAAAGTTCAAACTTCTAGCCCCCTTATGTATTATATATTCCAGCTAAATTAAACTTCTCAACATTGCCCCCAACCCAATTCCCCCATTCTTCTATTGAAATTCCACTTATCTATAAAGATTCCAGTTTAAATGCTGCCTCCTCCAAAACCTTCCCTGAGCCCTATGCACCCTCTACTCAGTTAGCACGAGCCTTGCAAAAATCAATGAGATTCCCTTGGAAATCATATATTATTGGTTTCATATTTCTTTCATGTGCTTATCATATATCATTTTATATTATATTTATTGTTATATGCGCTACGTTCCCTTCTTAGAATTTGTGGACTCCTATGTCTTATTTAATCTTATTTAATATTCCATTGATTAACACAGTGCTCTGAACACAGGAGGCTCTAAAAAGTATAGGTAGTCTATCTTTGGATTTGTACCCATAACCCTATTATGCTGTTTTTGTGGTGCAGTGGATAGAGTTCTGGTCCTGGAGTCAAGAAACCTCATATTTGTGAATTCAAATCAGGCCTCAGACACTTACTAGTTGTGTGACTCTGGGCAAGTCACTTCACCCTGTTTCCCTCAGTTTCCTAATCTATAAAATGAGCTGGGAAAGGAAACGGCAAACCACTCCAGTATTTTTGACAAGAAAACCACAAATGGAATAATAGAAAGTTGGACACAACTGAAAACAACACAACAACATGTCTTTGCAGATAATTTGATCATATTGTATCTCCATTTGAACATATTGCCTTGTCTAAAATTAATTTTCATCATGACCTCCCCCATTTTCTCTGCAGTTTTAGATATTATCTTCATTCTGCTTATTTAAAATGTTTTTTTTTTTCTTTTTATTCTCTATTTGAGATAAAGCCTTAGACTCTGACCCTGGCCTATGTAACTAGAATCTCTTTTCTGCCTGTTCCCTCCCTGGTACATGGACTATGAACTCAGATAACCTTCCAGTTAGAATATCCACATGTCCCTGGTATGCTGTCTACAACCATTGACCTTGGCATCTACGATGCCCACAGGCCTGATCCAACTCTTATCTCTAGCCCCTCCCAGACTGGTCTGTTTTGAATCTGCCCCTGACCCCTACGTGACACCATATTATTCCCAATTTAGAAAACCCATGCATTCATTAAAATCTGTTCCCTAGTTGATTAATCAAAGCCTGAATATACAAATTGTTTCGCATTTGGAATTGATTTTAAAATATTTGAAGTTTTAAAAATTCCTTTAATTTGTTAAATTGTAATATTTTTATTTTCACTTCTAGAATCAATTATGTCTTATATTTATATATTATATATAATAAATATATTATAATTACATATTGCATAATATTTATATATTATATTATACATAAAATATGCCATGTATATATTTATACGTCAAATATAAAACCTTCAGTTAAAAGCCCTTCATAGCCTGCTCCTTGTCCTTCCCCTCTTTCCTAGTCTTCTTATACTTACATTCCCATACCCCACCCACCCACAAACTCCACAGTTCCGTGGCATTGACCCCTTTGCCATTCCTCGTACAAAGACGCTTTGTCCCTTGATCCCCAGCATTTTCAGTGGTTGTCCCCCAGACCTGGAATTCTTACCTGGCCTCCTCCAAGTCCCAGCCAGATTCTACCCTGTACGGGAAGCCTTTCCCTCATCCCTCTTAATTCTAGCACCTTCCCTCGGTTGGTTATTCCCAATTTATCCAGCACATGTAGTGGTTATACTTTGTCATTTGCATGTTATCTCCTCCATCAGATTGTCAACTCCTTGGAGGCAGGACTGTCTTTTGCTTTCCTTTGTATCCCTGGTGCTTAGCACAATGTCTGGCACATAATAGGTGCTTTATAAATGTTTCTTGACTCACTGACATGTATCTAACCTTATATTTTGATAAGAAAAATTTTTCCGTAAATACAATTTCCTGCATGGAAATATTAATTATGCCGCCAGGAGAGGGTGCTCCAGGGCTGTAGGAACATCAGTCAAGAGGTCCTCTGGGTCTTCCATGAAGACTGCCATTTTTTACATTAAAAGTCGAGTGTACTTTGTCTCTACAGTATTTTGTCTTATCTAGTGTTAGTAAGAGGCAACAAGCAACCTTTGGCTATTTGTATGACCCTTTCACCTTGTATGACCCTTCACCTCCCATCCTATTCTCTTAGGTTTTCAACCTGGGTGTTAATTTTATATGAATAATAGGTTTTATATAGAGATTACTATGTGCCAAGCACTTTACTATATTTATGTCATTTGATCCTCCCAAGAATCCCGCAAAGTAGATACTATTATTATCATTATGTGTGATGCCAATGGACCTCCAATGCTATGGAAAAACACAAAATTAGTGAACTAAGGCTACAGCAATTGGCCCAACTGTGTTTAAGACAAAGAAGTAAAAAGGAAAAGGAAAGAAAGTCCTGAATATAAAAATCTCTTTCGATCATTTTAGAAATATTTTATCCCATTCTCACACTCTGATTCTCAGGAATGAACTGAAATGCATTGCTCATAGTAGACATCTTTTGCAGTATCTTATGTTCATATACAAAATCCCCCCCCCCCCTTTGTTATTTTTTTCTTAAAATTTTTACTCTGTAATTGAACTAGATTTTCACGTGTCCAGTAGTTATAAAATAAAAATATTGGGCAAAGGAGCAAATATGTAAATACATTAATGACCTAGAATACCTTTGCACTAAACTAAATCATTAGCTGAATGTTATTTAAAGTATTCAGAGGACAAAGAGAAAGATTGGGGGAGCAGAAAGTAGAAATCCGAGGGAGCTCACATCTTTTAGGCTTAGCTCTGTTGATCATAGGTTTAAAGTTAGTTAATAGTAAAAGGTTTGACCTCCTACAGGTCCAGGTATCTTAAATATGTTACAGGATTTTGCTCCAAAGGTTGTTCCCCTAACATTGATTGGCTGGCTCAGATATCTGTCCCATTTGCCATAGTTGACACAAACAAGGTCAAGCAAAATGAATAGATCAACACTAACTTCATTCTTGCTAGGAAAACCAATTCAGAATGGGTGTCCTGCTAAAAAGCAAAGAAAGGAGGGAGGGACTCATTACATTCAGTTCCAGCTTTGACCATGCTAACATTCCTGGAGACAGAATCAGAAAACCTAATATTGAAAAATGTAGTCTTTGGGTTAAAAAGACTTCACATGCAGTTACTGCTTTTGTCACTAGATGGCACATAGGCACTGGTAAGGCAAAATGCTGAATAAATTTTACATTTAGTTCATTTTAGAGATGGTCAAGAACTTTGGGATGAGCAGGTTAAGGCGGTTAGAAGTGAAATATAGACAATAGTGTCATTGTTTGCAAAGTACATTTGTGGAATGCGGAGGAAATCGGGAACTGCCTGAGTGAAAAACAATATGGAAGACCTGTAGCCCATGGCCCAGAACTCCACCGTCTAGGTTTACACAAATTGGGTCTAATTAATCTTAGGAGGCTGTTTCCAATTCATAACTCTGGTTTATTTTGCTCCCACCCAGAGTTTCCTCTGTAAACCTCAGAATATGGCCACCATCTGGGTTTCCATCTCCTCAACAGCAGCCTTCCTACCCTGGAGAGACCTCTACCCTGAGGCCCATTCTTTTGACTGGTTCTTTCCCTGACTCATTCTTTCTCTAGCTGAAACCACAATTTCTTCACTGTCAGCTCCACTCAATTATCTCTCTCTCTGTCTCTCTGTCTCTCTCTGTCTCTGTCTCTCTCTCTCTCTGTCTCTCTCTCTCTCTCTGTCTCTCTCTGTCTCTCTCTCTCTCTCTATGTATATATATATATATATATATATAT
>NW_027187241.1:1678988-1687522 GCF_028583685.1 Petaurus breviceps papuanus
TTTTTTTTTTTTTTTTTTTTTTTGCTTTTTGGAGGGGGGAAGGCAGGGAAATTGGGGTTAAGTGATTTGCCCAAGGTCACGCAGCTAGTAAGTGTTAAGTGTCTG
The DNA here is from genome assembly GCF_028583685.1 of Petaurus breviceps papuanus. NCBI lineage: Eukaryota > Metazoa > Chordata > Mammalia > Diprotodontia > Petauridae > Petaurus > Petaurus breviceps. Next base: position 1,679,094 of record NW_027187241.1, read on the forward strand.
AGTCTGGATTTGAACTCAGATCCTCCTAACTCCAGGGCGGTGCTCTATTCACTGCACCACCTAGTCGCCCCCAATTCTCTATATTTCTTCACCTGCCTTGCCCCTGTGTAGGTTCTCATTTTCTAGCTTCACTCACTCCTCTTCTGTGTTGTCTTCCCCTATTCCCAACTTTAGAATATAAGCTCCTTGAGGATAAGGACTATCTTGTTTGTTTATATTTGTATCCTTACTACTTATTAAGTGTTTGACATGTATTAAGTACTTGATAAATATTTCTTCTATCTATCTATCTGTCTGTCTGTCTGTCTGTCTGTCTGTCTGTCTATCTATCTATCTATCCAACTATCTATCTAGCTAATTTGGTTGACTGTCTATATCTCTACATATGAAAATAATTGCCATTCCCTTGCAAACATTCAAGGTAACGATGCATATCAGATATAGGACAGCCTTGTTTCATTCCATAAATGCAAAGGGCTCATAAACAGTCAAAATTCAAATCTCCTCCCCTTTCAAGTTAATCCCACCTTCACTCTAAAGACCTACAGAGTCCTACAGACTCATGGCTCCACCCTGTAATTCAGAAAGTAAATAAACTTGAAGTTTCTAGAGAAACAACCCCTGAAAGATCCAATGAGTTCCCCTTAACCCCGGGGAACTACAGGCTTCCTGTCTTATAGTACTTTCTGCAGGGTGTGAACTTCTCTAAGAAGGAAACAACTGCAATCCCTGAGTCTCACTTTCTTACCCCAGAGCCTTATATGGTCTTCCAGATTCATGGTGCCACGGATTCATCGTGTCATTCTGTACTTTGAACTCCTCTAGAAGGAAAATGAGCTTGAACCACCCAGTGAGGCAATCATCTTCCCAGAAGACATCTGCCATGGGAATAACGTATGACCATGGTGGAAGACAGAGTTCAGACTTGTGTTCAGTCCCTCCCTGCTCCTCCAGAGATGAGGGCTACGTGCTCAATCCCAATCCTAGATATCTTCCAGCGTCAGGGAAGCTCCTCGGATTTCCATATTTTTCATTTTGTATTTGTATCCCAGAACCTAGTCTAGTACCTGACCCATAGTAGGCACTTGATAAATGTTTCTCGGGCTGGACTGGGGTGGTCTGGAAACTTCTCCAAAGGCTGGGGTTTCAGGAACTCTCACCACTCCTCCAGGAAACTAGGGGAAGGGGGGAGTGAACAAGCATTTATACAGCACCTGTCTTGTGCTAGACACTGGGCTACACACTTCACAAGTATTCTCATTTAATCCTCCCAACAACCCTGTGAGGTAGGTGCTGTTACTATCCTCATTTTACAGTTAAGGAAACTGAGGTAAACAGGGGTTTAATGACTTGCCCAGGATCACACAGAGATAGCATCTTAGGCAGGATTTGAACTCAGGTCTTCCTGATTTCATGGGTTCAAGGACTTCCAATATTCAGACACATAGTTACTGGAAATATCTCATGGCTGTATTTTTGAGAGCCTGTATAAGCTCTGTGACTGCTTCTCCAAGTATAACTTTACATTTGTCCTCATTAAATTTCATTTAATTAGATTTGGCCCAATATACTGGTCTGTCGAGAACTTTTTTGACCCTGTCTCTGTTATCCAGGGTGTGTTATCCCTTCCAGTTGTGTGACACCTGAAAATTTGCTAAGCACACCTTTATGCTTTTTTCCAAGTCATTGGGGGAAAAAGTTAAATAGCCCAGAACCAAGCACAAATCTCTAGGGCATTCCACTGAAGACCTCGTTCCAAGTTGACATCAAATTATCAATGACTTAGGGCAGCTAGGTAGCACAGTGTATAGAGCACCAGCGCTGGAGTCAGGAAGACCTGAGTTCAAATCTGGCCTCAGACACTTAACACTTACTAGCTGTGTGATCTTGGGCAAGTCACTTAACCCCAATTGCCCTGCCTTCCCCCCTCCAAAAAAAAATTATCAATGACTTCTTTCTGCTGAAAGCTAGCAAAAACTATGTCGATAGTATTTCCCTGATTTACAAGTCTAATGATTTTACAAAAAAAAAAGAAAGAAAGAAAGTAGGTCTAGAAGAAGCTATGCTGGCTATTTATGATCATTGTTTCCTTGTCTGTATGTTTAATAACCCTCTCTTAAACTATAAACTCAAAATTTTTCCAGAAATCAAAGTTAAATTCACCAGCCTATATTTTGCTGGGACAGCTAAATGATTCAGTAAATAGAATTCTGGGCCTGGATTTAGGAAGATTTTTCTTCCTGAGTTCAAATCCTACCTCAGACACTTACTAGCTGTGTGACCATGGGCAAGTCACTTAACCCTGTTTGCCTCAGTTTCCTCATCTATAAGATGAGCTGGAGAAATAAATGTCAAACCCCTCCAGTATCTCTGCCAAGAAAACCCCAAATGGGGTCATGAAGAGTCAGACATGACTGGAAATAACTGAGCAACAAATAGTTTGCAGATTCCATTACTTGTGATAGGGAAACTGTGGAAAGTTTGAAATTTAAAAATCAGATTTTAAAGATTTTAGAAAAAAAAATGATAGGTTTCCATGGTCTCTTTCCCAAAAGGTCCATTAGTTTGGCTCTAACAACCTTTTTATTGCAAGTGGCAAAGAAGTTCCCCTCATTGATTCTTCTACCTTTTGAAAGACAAAATTATCATTAAGTCAAGAAATTATCAGCGGAGAATACCAACAGATGTCCAGATGACTTATGCCCCATCACTAATATAGTATATATCCATGACAGATTTATAATCTACTTATCTACTCCCTTTTTTATCACTAACTCATATGTTTCCTCTTTCTGTCCAAGTAGTCTCCACATATAAAATAAATTTTCTGTCTCCTTTTGTCCCCAAATGCTCTCCTTTGTGTTGTAAAACCTGAGAAGCAGATCCAATAGGTATCATTGATTAGTCAGGGATAGAACAAGTAATTAAGAAGAAGAAAGAATATCAAATTGAGCTGATGGCATGAAATTTCTGTGAAAAAGATCCAAAGCATAGGCTGAAGGATCCCCCTGTTCATCTAGTACGTAGACCAAGGCACATAGACCTTTATGGATGATATAAGCACCTTGAGAGTAGAAATTATTTCATTCTCTGTCTCTATATTCCTAGCACTGAGCACAATGCCTGGGATACAGCAGGCACTTAATAAATGCTTATTAATTGCCTGTTTGATTGATTTCTACAAGCTGAACCATGTTAAGTACAATACTGTACGATGCTATTAAGTACCATACTGTACAATACTGTACCGAGGCTATCAGATGGGCATAGGGAGCAAGCAAGAGCTATATAGCCATTGACCTTCAACCCTTTCCCTTCTTTGTCCTTGATAGGCTGACTTTGTCTTTTTGACCTGCTAGTACACACCCTCCCAAGCTACACTGAAGTACAAGTTTACAGTTTTGCCAAAGGTGTCTGAAGAACAGTAATGTGAACCCTCCCATGTCTCTCCCTACAGGTGACTTGAGGAGAACCAACTGCCTATATCCCCTTCCATGTTTCCTCTCCATCTTCATGTCTTCCTACCAGGTAGTTGGGGTCCTGCCCCTATCAGAGCTTGGTAGCCCCATTCAACTCCATCATTCTATCCAAGATGGAAGATCTGGGAAGAAGCTGCTGAGCTCCGTGCAGCGGAAGCCAAGGAATGCCTGAGTTCTAGCTTGACCTCACCACTGACTCAGGATATAACATTAGGCAGGTGATTTCATCTCTCTTAGTCACAGTTTCTTTGCATGCAGAATAAGGATTGGACTCTTCCAGATGTGACATTCTAAAATTCCATGATACCATGAAATCTAGTTGCAACAAATTGGATCTATACAACCTGGCGCCTTCCTACATTTTCATTCTTCTTATACCTTACTCCTCTCACTGTACTCAAGGAACTGGTGACATTGGTCTCCTGGCTGTTCTTTACACAAGACATGCTATCTCTCTACTCCATGCTTTTACACTGGCTTCTCCCCATGCCTGGAATCTTCTCCCTCTATATCTCCTCCTCCTGGATTTCCAGGTTTCCTTCAAGTCTCAGCTTCTGTAAGAAACCCTTTCTCATTCCCTTGGATGCTAGTGCCTTCTCTCTAAGGTTATTCCCAAGTTTATCCCATATATTGCCTGTTTGTACATCATTATTTGCATGTTGCCCCCCTTCTTCATTATCTTGTGAGCTCCCTACAGCCAGGCATTGTTTTTGCCTTCCTTTGTATCCCTGCACTTAGCATAGCGCCCAGCACATAGGAGGGACCAATTAATGTTTGTTGACTTGCCTTAATAACTTAAAAGACCCTAAATCTTTATTGAGCTTGGGAAAGGGGAAACAATTAGTAATTTAAAACCGGGCAAATCACCAGCCAAGGCAGAAGTGGTTGTAGAATATAGGTAGAATTTAATTAGTGCTGTTATAAAACTGAAGCAAGAGTAAGGAATAATTAATTAAGTCTTTATGTTCTGCTGGCGTCCATACCATGTGAAGTTATCTTTAAACATGAGCCCAGTGCATCCATGGACCTCCTTTGGTAGGTTTGCAGAAGGACATGAACAAGAGTCATGGAGGCAGGACTGGCATGGTCAGTGGGTTGTCTATTCTGTGAGATCACCAATCCAGTGAAGCATATGCCAAAGGATAGCAATATTCCAACAGAAATAAAATTTGCCATTTGGTCAGTTACATTTATTCTAGATTTGGGGGCAACAAATGGTTAACAACATGGCATTCCCATGCTGCTAGAATTAAAGTACCCAACAGGACTCTTGGAAAGACCTTCAAAAGCAAATGCAGAGGCAAGGGGCACACTTACAATAATAACTGGCATTGGAAGTGTAGAGCCCTTAACTTCTCTTCATATACTGCCTCACTTGAGTCTCAAAACAACCTTGTGAGGTAAGTACCCTCCCCCCCCCACCCACACACCCATTTTCACACCCATTTAATTTCTCTACACCAAGGAGTTCCCTCTTCCCTCAATGTGAAGGACACGTATGACACATGACCATCTCAGATACAGACTGAGTGAGGACACCAGTCTCAAACTATATATTCAATACAAGTAAAGCTTAATCCCTTTCCTTTTTGGGTATATATAAATATAATAGATATATAGAAGTACTCATTTTCTTCCTGTATCCTCAGTGGATCATCTTGTGCACTCACTGGAGTATTGCATACACTTCAGAGACCTATGGGTCTATATGACCCATTAGCGGTGATGACCCAGAAATATAGGTCTCACTCTTTAAGAGGCCTTAGTAATAAGTTATGCAGAGGTGGGCTAATTAAATCTTTCATACCGATTCTGCGGCAAGCATGAAAAACTGGCTAGAGACCAGTATTTGTTCCCCTTTGTGCTCAGGGAGTTCATGAGGAAAGTGGCTTCTACAACCATTTAGTATATGATAGAACACACCCGGTCTCTCCTCAGAAAAGGGCTTTCATTAGGCAGTGACAGCATTGTGATATCTTAACAAGCTATACAGCCATACCAATGTTTGCTCCCTGAATGGGATCACTGTTCTAAGCTCTCTGGCAATAGTGCTTTGAGCCCTGGAATAGTTTTGTCGAGTGGGGCTTAAGGAAAAGAGCCAGGATTCCAAAGTGAATGTGCATTCAGACAGCGTTCCCCTCTGCAATCCCCCAGAGCCTGCTTCCTTAGTTCTGAGGTCCCCCTCTCCCCAGCTGTTCTTTAATCATTTCCCTCCGGATGCTAACTGAAGAGCTTTTTATCTCTCTGGGAATACAGGATTTCAGTTCTTTGAGAGCTTAGGAGAAAGGGGTGAGTGGGTGGTAAGGGCTGGTTGTTACTGCTGCTGCTGGTGTTGCTATTTGGCCGCCAAGAAACAAAGGAAAGTTTAAAAAAATAATAACAGTAAGAAAAGTAATCAAGACAATGTAAAAAAAAGGAGCAACCAAAGGCAGAAAAGGGCAAGGCGGGGGTGGAATGGGGAGGGGACAAAATACTACATTTAAAGTAACTGAAATCCCAAAGTCCGGACCAAATCCAGCCTGGGGAGGTTCCTGAGAAATGAAGTGGTATCCTCTAACAAAATATTTTGTGCTGAATGCACTAACTGTATCAAAATCATCACTGCCTTTGCCACCATTCTGTCAACAATGATGAAGAAGAAAAGAGAGGAATCTGTGACCTCAATTAGTAAGCATCAGTATCTCCATTAAACACTGGGGCAAACTGGAGAAAACTTTATCGTAGTACCGTGCCACACAGGTAAAGGTGGCAGCTGTTATTTAGTGTTTATGGCAATGAGGCAGTCAGGGGGCAAAGTGGATAGAGCACTAGACTTCAAGTTCAGAATACTTGAGTTCAAATCCAGTCTCAGACACTAACTTGTGTGACCCTGGGAAAAGTCACTTAACCTCTGTTTGCCTCAGTTTCCTCATCTGTGAAATGGGGGTAATAAGGCACTGACCACCTAGGGTTGTTGTGAGAATAAAATGAGATAATAATTATAAAGTTCCTGGCACATAGTAAACATTATATAAATGCTAGATATATTATTATCATTATTATTAGACATAAGTCAATCAGCAGGTACCTTCTGTGGGCTCTATATTGTGCAAGATGTTCAGTCACTTTTCAGTCATGTCTGACTCTTCGTGACCCTGTTTGGGGTTTTCTTGGCAGAGATACTGGAGTGGTTCGCGATTTCCTTCTCCAGCTCATTTTACAGATATGAGGAAACTGAGGCAAACAGGGTGAAGTGACTTGCCCAGGGTCGTACAGCTAGTAAGTGTCTGAGGCCATTGAACTCATCTTTCTGACTCCAGACCTGGCACTCAGTCCATTGTACCTTGCCTATTGTGCAAGGTAGTCTAAGTCAGGTCAGCAAGTACTTATTAATGCCTCCTATATGTAGGTATTGTGTTTTAAGTGCTAGAAGAGAAAAAGAGAAATATAAGATAAGACTCCTGTCCATAAAATTGATTGTAAATCTGACAGGGGAGATATGAAATAGTATGACAATATAGAGGATGTCCCAGAAGTCTTGGTGCAATTTTAAGCTTTAATAACTTCAGAAATAGAAATGCTACAAACTTACAAAAAAATATTTGAAAAATCTTTTTTTTTTTTTGAGGGGGAAGGCAAGACAACCGGGGCCAAGTAACTTGCCCAAAGTCACACAGCTAGTAGGATGTTTCAAGTGTCTGAGATCGAATATGAACCCAGATCCTCCCAACTCCAGGGCCAGTGCTCCATTGACTGCACCACCTAGTTGCCCCACAAAAAAAAATATTCGAAAGGCTAATTATAAGAATTCTTAAGATATTGATATGTTTATTATTAAAATTCAACATACCCACTGCCTTGTACTATACATCATTCTAATCAGTTTTCAAACATTGTAAAGACTTTCACAAGCTGCTTTTTAATGAAAGATAGCATTTGCAATCCTAGTCTTAAGATCATCCAAAGATCAAGGTTTTGATGCATACATGATGGTTTTGATGTGACACCACAAGAAAAAAATCTAAGGGAAATAGACCAGGTGGCCGAGGTGGCTAAGCAAGAAGAAGACCTCCAAGAGCCACTTTTCTGAGAAGGGGTCATCCAGAAACTATCCAACACATAACACATAAAGACAAGGTTCCCCATCTAGTTTAAATCAAAATTAAAATTTTGCTATTTAAAACTCACAAATATAAATAATTGTAAAATAAAGTTAAATAATTAAACTTTCAAATAATGTATTTGTAAGTTTGTAGCATTCATACTTCTGAAGTTATTAAACCTTAAAACTACTAAAGGGGTGGCCAGGTGGCTCAGCGAGTAAGAGCACTGCCTCCAGTGTTGGCATGACCTGGGGATCAAATCTGGGCTCAGATACTTAGCACCACACCCAGAAATAACTGGCCATGTAACCTTGAGCAAGTTACTTAACCCTGATTGCTTAAAAAAAAAACTGCACTAAAACTTTGAGGACACCCTGTATAATGAAGAATTCAGTTGTGTACAGGCAATCATAAGCACTGTTAGAAATATTCCCAAAATCATTAGGCAGAATTTTATTACTTCTTGTTCTAGGAATGAATTAATTATTGCAAAATGTAGGGGACAGATCTAATTCAATTCAACAGACATTTATTAAATGCCTACTATGTGCTTGGCCCAGTGCTAGGCATGGATGCATTGTGGTTCTTTCAAATAAAAGTCAAATAAGGTCAGAAAGTAGAACTGATTGATTCTGTATCATTCTATAATATTCTATAGCTATTTTCCTAGTGCTTTATTGATGTTCTATGTGTTTTATATTCAAGTCATTTCCTAGTATGTCACCATGACCACCATCAACCCCCACCACCACTATCACCATCACCACCACTACCACCACCATTGCCACCACCACCATTACCACCACCACCACTACCACCACAACCGTTACCACCACCACCACCATTACCACCACCACCACCACAACCA
>NW_027187241.1:1687622-1710275 GCF_028583685.1 Petaurus breviceps papuanus
ACCACCACCACCACCACCACAACCATTACCATCACCATCACCCCCCACCACTATCACTACCATCACCACCAATACCACCATTACCACCACCATCACCACCACAACCATTACCACCACCACTACCACCACCACCATTACCACCACCATTGCCACCATTACCGCCACCACCACCATCACCCCCCCACCATCATCACCACCACCACCAATACCACCATTACTACCACCACCACCACCATTATCACCATCACCACCACCACCACTGAATCCTCCCTTATTATCCTCCTCTGCAAAACAGAGCAACAAAGCAACCATGCCTGAGTCCCTCCCATCTCTAATCTAACCAGTATTCCCAGCTAGCTGGGTCCTGCCATATCTTTTCTTCTGCTGGGATAGATCAGAGCCTAGGGTCACCTCCATGGCACGGGAGTTGAAGTAGTTGAAGGCAATTTGTCTTGTCATTAAATAAATACTTTGGTATCATGGAGTATGACAATGGTTTGCTTGTACCTAGTAATCTGCATATTGTCTGTGAGCTCCTTGAGAGCAGAAACTAGTTTTTTGCCTTTGTATCCTTAGCATTTAGCATGGTGCCTGGGACATAGTAAGAGCTTAATAAATGTTTACTGACTGATGCTAAGAAATATGTGGCATTATGAGAACCATCTCTTGCTGCATACCCTTATGTATAGCATCTTTAGCAGCTGTCAACTAGACACTGACAGTTCCTGACCTGAGCCCAGGTAGAGTTTTGGAAAGTTTACAGGGCAGTCAGGGACTAGACTCAAAAAAGATTAATTAACATAGCAAAGCTCTGAAGTTGTAGTGGTCAAGAAAGATGACAACATTCACAGCCAGAGGAGACCTGCTATCTCTGACCCAAAGCTGATTTTGACCTAGAGCTGCCCAAGTTTCCTGATTCAGTCCTATCCTACCTAGCCAGTCCCTTAGAGCTTAAAGGGCATCCAGGTGGTGCAGGAGGTAGCATGCTAGGCCTGGAGTCTGGAAGACCTGAGTTCAAATTAAGACATTAACTGCATGACCCCAAGCAAGTACACTTAACCTCAATTGGTCCATCTGTAAAATGCAGATGAGAATAACAGCATATTACTTTTGTGAAGATCAAAAAAGACAATAACTGTAAGGCACCCAGCGCATAGTAAGTGCAGCATCAATGTTAACTATTATTATTATAATTGTGAAAGAACCCTCACTGATCTTTAACCTAATCCTGCCCCATCAGCATTCCCTATTTGGGTCCTCTTCTCCAGGCAGGTGGGAGGGGGTATATCTAAAGTATACGCCAAATGACTTAGAGGCTCAGGACATAACTTCCCAGACTATTCTCCATCTCTGCTCTGCTTTAACAGGCAGAGAGATCTCCCCTCAGTAGAGGTAGGGTATGATCTGCAGAGGGGATTCTTGTGGTGACCTAAATAGCCTCTGAGGTTCCTTCTACCTCTGGGATTCCGGAGTCACTGTTCCCATAATATACCACACTAAAGAGAGTCCAAGTTGGTTTAAATATGTGTTCCTGCCCTACTGGATGTTGGTAGAGAACCAAGTGCTCATTTAAGACATAGTACTAGTGGGGTGGCTAGGTGGTGCTGTGAGTAGAGTGCCGGCCCTGGAGTCAGGAGGACCTGAGTTCAAATCTGGCCTCAGACATTTAGCACGTACTAGCCGTGTGACCTTGGGCAAGTCACTTAACCCCAATTGCCCTGCCTTCCCACTCCAAAAAGAAAAAAAAAACCGTACTAGTTATTATTCAAGTACTTAATAAAGTCAGGTCAAAAATCAAATTAGAAATGATAAATATGAGACAACATCACTGTATGCAATTACAGCAGCTCCAACCCAAACTTTTTCAACAAGCTATCAGCTCCCCTTAAATGGATAAAGGTCATGGCAAAGGGGATAGAGTAGTGAATCTGAACTCAAATAACCTGAGCGCTTAATAGTGCCTAACAGGGGCTAAGTCACTTAGCCTCGTCTGCCTCACTATCCTCAGCTGCAAAGTGGGGAGAATAAGAGCGCCTGACTCCAAGCGTTGTTGTGAGGATCAAACGAGATAATATCAATGGAGTGCCTAGAACAGAGTAGGCTGTTTCTTTCCTCCCAAGCCCACCCCATCATTTCTTAGATAAATTAACCAGAGTAAAACAATTTCAGCAAAGAGGAGGCCAAAAGAGCCCAGTGACTGTCTCAGTTAGAAAACATTTGATCTCTTCAATAAGGAGAAAGATACACAGCCAGAGAAAATACCAGTTTATAGCAAAAATTAATTTACAAAATGTTGCAAAGAAAGCAAGTAGATGATTACAAGCAGCATTACTTCACATATAAAAAGCATTGAGAAGAAAATGAAGGTGTATAAAGATTGCACAAAGCCTAGCTAAGCCAGATCATCCAGACAGTGTTTGCAGATAAAATTGGAAAAAGCAAAACAGAGATAAAATAAAACAGATCTGCTAGTGTTTCAAGGTATGTATTCTAATCGGTGATAATAGTGGAACCGCTGTCTCAGCCCGAGGTGTGTCATGTCAAGAAGTGGCAATGGCATTTAAGGTAAAGTCACAAAAGCAGATAAATACAAAGGAAAAAATCAGTGATGTAGACAACACAATTTTCAAGGTAGTCAGGAACCTATTTTTAAGACATCTCAAAGAAGAGATAGCCCAAAAGAATGGGGAAAAAAATCACAGTGTTGAGAATTTTTTCTTAAAGAGACATCCAAAAGGTCAATAACCACTTGCTTTACACACCTACTTTCTTATCTTTATAGTATCTTTATGAGTTTGGTCTATGAAAACATTGAGGATATCTTTGTTGGAAATATGGGATGAAGGATGTTTTCACCCTCATATCCAACCAGTTGCCAAGTCTTTTTTTTTTTTTTTACTTTTCACTATTTCTTTTTTTAATGGTACAATTTGGGTTTATTTCTATTTTTAAAAATTTTTTCCACTTAATATTTTATTTTTCAAATTACATGTAAAGATAATTTTCAACATTCATTTTCATAAGATTTTGAGTTCCAAAGTTTTTTCTCCCTCCCTCACTCCTCCCCAAGATGGCAAGCAATATGATAAAGGTTGTACATAAACAATCAAATTAAACATATTTCCACATTAGTCATGTTGTGAAAGAAGAATCAGAATAAAAGGGGAAAAGCATAAGTAAGAAAAAACAAAAGAAGTGAAAATAATATGCTTTGATCTGCATTCAGACTCCATGGTTCTTTCTCTGGATGTGGATAGCATTTTTCATCATAAATCTTCTAGAATTATCTTGGATCATCATATTGCTGAGAAGAGCTAAGTGTATCAAAGTTGATCATTGCACAGTGTTGCTGTTACTGTGTATAGTACTCTCCTGGTTCTGCTCATTTCACACAGCATCAGTTCATATAACTCTTTCCAGGTTTTTCTGAAGTCCACTTGCTTATCATTTCTTATAGTACCATAGTATTCTGTTATATTCATATACCGCAACTTGTTCAGCCATTCATCCCCTCAATTTCCAATTCTTGGTCATCACAATAAGAGTTGCTATAAATCTTTTTGTACATGTGGGTCTTTTTCCCTACCAATTGCCAAGTCAACAAAACTACCTTTATCATATCTCTCTCTATTTTTTTTTTTTGCTTTTTTGGGGGGGAGGGCAATTGGGGTTAAGTAATTTGCCCAAGGTCACACGGCTAGTTTTTGTGTTAAGTGTCTAAGGCTGGATTTGAACTCAGGTCCTCTTGACTCCAGGGCCAGTGCTCTACTCACTGCGCCACCTAGACACCCCTGTCACATCTCTTGAATGTCCTTTTTTTCCTCCACAACCTATCCCAATTGACTTGCACAACTTTATTTTATAACTATATTTTTTACTTTTTTTCCCTTCCTCCCCCCGCTCCCTATTAAGAAGGTTACAGTTAAGAGCATGGATACATATGTGCATATATATGTATATGTGTATATACACGTGCACACACATATGTGGGTGTATATATACACATGCACACATGTATACACATACACATATATGCACACGTGCACATATACATATACACCTATACATACATATCCATAAACATACGCTTATAGACTCATATAAATATATGTAAGACCACATTATGCTTATTTCCACTTGCCAACTTTCGCTATAGGTGGATAGCATCTTCCTTTTTAAATCCAAGTCTTTTCATATTTTTCTAAATCCACCAGCTCACCATTTCCTACACCAAAGCAATAAACTGACTCAATCACATTCAATCTGGGAGATTGCTTATGAGAGTATTTTCCCCCAGTTTTTCTACATTCCCTCTATTCTTGGCCACATAAGTTTTATTTATACAGGAAATTTTTTATTTAAAATAATCAAAATTATCCATTTTACAATTCAGCCCTGTTCTCACTTTATAATATGGCTTTAGGTCTGATACTACTGAATCTAGTTCCTTCACATCTTTCCCCCTGATTTCCCTGAAATTCCTGACCCTCTTCTCTTCCAAATGAACCCTGTTATTATTTGTTCTGACTCAGAAAGATAAATTTTTGTAATTTAACAGGGATGCTATGTAATGACAAGCAAAGGCAACTTTCCAAAGGTTCAAAATACCAGCATAGCAGTTCTCCATTTTATTCAGTGACAAATTAAGAAAAGAGAAAATAAAAATACAGCATAATTCAAAATACAGCATTCACCAAGTGTAATTCAATAATTTCTCAGTACTACTCCACCCCTGGAAAGTACATTCATTTAGTCAATCCCAAAAACCCTCTTCTCAAATGGAGATTAGTTTCCAATCATAAACAAAGTGCATTCATTTGGTCAGTCACAGAGCACAAAAGAGTCAAAAGTTTCCCACCCCTGGATCACAACTGAAAAGGCCATCTACCCCTGAGTTACAACAAGCTTAAGCACAGCATTTAATACCCAAAGAGAGGTCTTTTCTTCATCTTGACCCAAGGCAAGTTCTCAGCAATCTCTGTTCCTGGGGAGACAAAGCTTAACAAGGCCACAAGATACATTGCCAGTGTCCTCATTAATTTATTCTCTGTCTGCAGAACAGTCCTAGGATCACTGAAAACATTTTCAAAGCCCTCTTCCAGGATTTCTGTAAACATACAACAAGAAAATCCTTCTTCAGGGCTTCTGAACCAACAGCAAGGTTCCAGAACCTCTGCAACAACAGCACTGTCCTTTACCAGCAGACAAATCTGGCAAAATAACATCAAAACAGAAAAAGTACCAGCATCACAGCCATGTCCTCAGTCTTTTGCAGCTCTGGGTGGCAGCTCTCAAAAGTCCTGGGCAGCTCGAACTGGCTTTTCGAATTCTCTCTCTGCCTCCACGATGCTGCTTCCAAAAAATTCTTCTGCCTCTCTACCTTTGCTTGTGCCCCTCCAAATCCATGGCACCAGTTCCTCCCAGTTCAGCCCTCTCTTTCCACATCAACAAGTCCATCCCACATGTGGGATTCACAAGCTCTAGGTTTTAACATTCAACCCCAAAACCAAGCCAATACAGGGGATCTTTAAATTTCATTACTATTACATGGTATTACATATATAGATTAGTTAGGTAAAACTGTCATTTTAAAAATATATTAGCTTTACCTACCCATGCACAAGAAATATTACTTCAATTATTTAGATCTAACCTGGTATAAAAGGTGATTTGGGTTTTCCCTTATACTTTTTATTCATTTTGTTTTGTTTTTAGGTTTTATGGATGAGTTTAATTTTTACATCACAAACGTTTACAAATTATTCCTACTTCATGAAATGTTTCTTGTAACAAAGGAAGACAGTTAAATAAAATTAATTTATACAGTGACCTCTTCTGAAAGGGTATATAAAGTATTTTACATCTGTAGCATTTATACATCTCTACTTTTCAAAAATTAACAGAAATCTATTTTATCTCCCTCCCACCCTATTGGGAGAAAAAATTTTCAGTAAGAAATATGTATAGGGGCACTGGCCCAGGAATCAAGAGGACGTGAGTCCAAATTTGACCTCAGACGTTCACTAGCTGTGTGACCCTGGGCAAGTCACTTAACCCCAATTGCCTTAAAAAACACAAAAGAAAAGAAATATGCATAATCAAACAAAACAAATTCCCTCAATGTATATTTTATACATAAAAATAACTGTCTCATTCTGTACCCTAAGACTGTAATGAATTTAGACCAATATACACAATATACAAAGAATAAACTGCAAGTGGATATGTGACCTAGATTTTTTAAAAAGGTCATATCATAAACAAATTAGAGAAACATGGGAAAAACTGTCTATTAGATATATGGATAAAAGATCTTGACCAAACAAGGATCACAGAATATAAAATGGCTATTTTTAAACATAAAATTTAAAAGCTTCTGCACAAATAAAATTAAGAATAAAAAGGAAATTGGGGCGGCTAGGTGGCGCAGTGAATAGAGCACCAGTCCTGGAGTCAGGAGGACCTGAGTTCAAATGTGGCCTCAGACACTTAACACTTACTAGCCATGTGACCTTGGAGAAGTCACTTAACTCCAATTGCCCTGCCCTCCCAAAAAAAAAGCAAAAAAAATTTTTTTTAAAGAATAAAAAGTTAACAACTATAAAAATATTTGCAGCAAGTTTCTTTGATAAAGGTACACACACACACACACACACACACACACACCTGATTCAAATTCATAAGAAAAAGAGCCATTCACCAATTAATAAATGGTTTATAAGTTCCCAAAGTGGGTGCTGGAATGATGGGGGGCAGGGGTAGTAGCCTCGAGTAAAACAAATTTCCAAAAAACTGTCAAAGGATTAAAGAAAGTAGATTTTCAGGGGGACAAAGAGTAATTTTTTTTTTCTTTTTGGAGGGCAATTGGGGTTAGTTTTTGTGTTGAGTGTCTGAGGTCGGATTTGAACTCAGGTCCTCCTGACTCCATGGCCGGTGCTCTGTAGCAATTTTTTTTAAAGGAAGTGGGTAGGTCAAATAAGTTTGGGAACCTCTGGAAGGATATGAACAAAAAGTTTTCAAAATAAGAAACCCAGGCTATTTAAAGTTATATGAAAAAATACTCCAAATTACTACCAGAGACATACAAATTAAAGCAATTCCAAGATTCCACCTTACAACTATCAGAGTAGCAAAGATGACAAAAAGGGAAAATGACTGATGTTAGTGAAGCTATGGGGATACAGGCACATGGGTGCATTGTCGGTTAGACGCATGAATGGGTACAATAATTCTGGAAAGCAATTTAGAATCATAAACAAAAGTTACTAAGCAGTGTGTGACCTTTGACACAGTTTTATCACTATTAGGCCCATACTCAAGAGATCAAAGGAAGAGGAAAATGTTCTTTATGTACAAAAATATTTTAGCAACTCTTTTAGATGGTAGCAAAAAAACAAAAACTGGAAACTAAGGGCATGGCCATCAGTTGAGGAATGGCTGAAAAGTGGTATTAGATGACTGTGATAAAATACTATTGTGCTGTAAGAAATGGGGGGGGGGGGGGGAAGATCATTTCAAAAAGCCAGGGAAAGATTTATATTATCTGATGCAGAATGAAGTGAACAGAACAATTTATACTCCAATATCAACATTATATGAATGATTTTGAGACTTTTATAAGCTGATAAAGAATGAAATGAGCAGAACCCATGAGAATAATTTATATAATAATAGTATTGTAAAGATAGTCAATGAATAAATATCTATTAAGTACCTACTATGTGCCAAGCACTTTGCTAAGCACTGGGGATTGTTCTCTAGGAGTTCACAGCCTAATGGAGGAGATAGTAATTGAACAATTATGTACAAACAAGCTATGTATAGGATAAATTCGAAATAACCAACAAATGGAAGGCACTAGAGTTAAGAGGGATTAGGGGAGGCTTTCTGCAGGAAGTGGGGCTTTAGCTGGGACTTAAAGGAAGCTATGAGATAGAGATGAAAGCATACAGGCATGGGAAGGAAGTCAGTGAAAATACCCAGGGTCAGGAGGAGTGTCTTGTTCAAGAAATAAGGATCACTGGATCATAGAGTATGTGTGGGAGGCTATAATGTAAAATGTAAGAAGAATGGAAAAGGAGAGAGAAGGAGGGAGGTTATAAAGGACTCTGAAAGTCAAACAGAGGATTTTACATTTGATGATGTCAAATTGATGCTCCTAATATGCAGGTCTGACCACATCACTGCCCTACTCAATATTAATTCCTATGGATCCCTATTAGCTCTAACATTAAATACTATTTCATCTTTAGTTCATTATTTTAAAAATTATATTTTCATGCAAATTTTGTAATAGACATAATTGATACTAACTATATGGTTTGTAAAAATACATATATTAGGAATACATGCTCAAAAACTTTTACTGATAGAAGTACAACATCAAAAAAGTCAGTGCTTCAAAGAGACAAGTTCATTTGTTCTTTTTGATCTCTCCCTAAGGACTACAATCATTATGACATTGTATTTATTCTGTGTATTTTGTTTAATCATTTTTCAGTTGTGTCCAACTCTTTGTGACCCCATTTGGGGTTTTCTTGGCAGAGATATTGGAGTGGTTTGCCATATCCTTCTCCAACTCATTTTACTGATGAGGAAACTGAGGCAAACAGGGTGAAGTGACTTACCCAGGATCACATAGCTAGTATCCGAGGCCAGATTTGAACTCAGGAAGATGAGTCTTCCTGACCCCAGGTCTGGCATTTTATCTACTGCACCACCTAGCTGCCCCCATTTTACATATACATACATAAGTATGTGTGTAATCTGCCATGACAGAAAGGAAAGTCTCTAAGAACAAGGATTGTTTCATTTTTGTCTTCTTATTCCCAGAGCCTAGCACAGTGCTTGATACATTGCCCTTGCATTGACTATTGGCAATACTCTCCTCATCACCTCTATTCTACCTTCTCCACCCCCCAAGAATGATCGCCAGTGTAGGCCAAGGTAAGAGAATGAGCTTTGGTGATACTGTCAATTGATGGGTTTCACAGGGGCTACAGTGAATTCCTCAGTGTTACACAACAAGAGAAAGAGAAGGGGATCAAATATAAAATCCTATTTGACTTTTAAAGCCCTTCAAAAAGTGCACCCTTCCTACCTTTCCAGTCTTCTTATACCTTACTGTACGGTAATGGGAATTTGAAGATCTTCTCTGCTTCTTAATAGGCCTAAGGGAATTTGAAGATCATCTTTATCCCTTTATAGGCTGGATGTAATCACATGGAGCCTGTGGTAGGAGTTTGCTGAACAAGTGGAACAGAGTTGAGAAGAAGCTGGGAGTCAGAGCAGTTAGTTTGGACGGAGAAAGAGGATGCAGGCAAGGAGACAGCTAGGTTTGTATTTGTTTGTGGGAAGCCCTGAGCAGGGGGAAGGCTTTGGGATGGTGTTGCTCCCTGTGGTGATAATATGTATTAACTTCTTTGTTGCTATGATGGATTCAGTTTTCTGGTGTTGGGATTTGGCTTTTTGGTGTCTGGATAAATGTTTTGCTTGTCTTATATGTGGAGAGTCTGCTATATTTTGCAGTTCAGAACTATACATACATATTCAGTCACCACTGGTGCTGTGAATATTGCCTTGGATATACTTACTCCCCTCCAGTGCTCCTCAATCTAGTGGCACTGGCCTCCTGGCTATTCCTTCAATTTGACACTACCATCATCTCCCACCATCCCAATATCTCCCACAATCCAAACATCTCCTACTATCCCAACATCTTCAACATCCCAATACCTCCCAACTGCTTACCTTTGTACTGGCTATTCTCCATACCTGTAACTCTCTCCCACTTCTCCATCTTCTGGCTGTCTTCAAGTCTCAGATGTAAGTCCCACCTTCTGCAAAAAGCCTTTCTCAGTCCCTTTTAATGCTAGTCTCTTCACTCTGAGATTATCTCCAATTTTCCCTGTCTATACTGTGCATGTCTGTGCATAGTTGTTTGCATAATATCTCTCCCATTAGCCTGTGAACTTCCAGAGTGTAGTGACTATTGTTTGCCTTTTTGTAGCCTCAGCACTTAGCACAGGGTCCAGCACATAGTAAGCACATGCTTGTTGATATAATTTAACACTGGAATTTAGTTACCAGCCTCATTCCCTCGCTGAGAAATATATAGGCATCACCTGAGGTCTGGAAATCATGGCCCTAAAGGACTCTTAAAGGAAAGGTTTCAGTGACAATTGATAGAACTATAGCAAGTCACATTGTTATAGCATGGGCTGGCAAGGAAAAATGCACTATAATCTATGTGCATTGCGTTTACCCATTCAGTTTCTATTGGGCAGCAGCTTTGGGTTCTACCAGGTAATTTTCAAACACAGAAAACACTAACTGCATTAGATAATAGCTATAACAACATTAGAGAGCATATATATATATATATATATATATATATATATATATGTATTTATATAGAAGATGGGGAGGATGGAGGAAGGGAAGAAGAAGAGGGAGAGAGGGAAAATTGGGCAGAAGAGAAGAGGGAGAAAGGGATAGGGGAAAGGTAGAGGGGAAGAGAAGAGGATATAAGAGGAATGGGGGAAGGAAAGAATGGGGGAGGGGCAGGGAGGGAAAAGCAGAGGCAGGGGTGCTATTACTATCCCTATTTTACAGATGAGAAAACCGAAGGTGACTTGCCCAGTGGCTGAAGTCTGATTTGAATTTCTGGTGTTCCTGAAGACAGGTGTATCCACTGGGCCACCTGATACATAATTTCTGATTTTTTTAAAAAAGTTTTTAGGAATGTAATTTCAAGCCTAAAGCCTTTGTGGGATTAATGCAGGAATGGGGCACCAGCTGTCTCAAGGCAACATGTGGCCTTCTAAGTCCTTAAGTGCAGCCCTTTGAATCCAAATTTCACAGACCAAACCCTGGATTTGTTTGAATTCAAAGGGCCACACTAGAGGATCTAGAGAGTCACATGTGGCCCGGAGGTCAAAGGTTCCCCGCCCCTAGATTAATGATTTTATAGTGTGCATGTGTAAATCAGATTCTACTTCAAGCCTTTGAAGTGACTAATTTCAATTAGTACAGTCAGGGTCTCAACAAAATAAGACTAGTGGCCTAAAACCAAACAACCTGTCCTTTTCAACTGGTTAGCTTCTTCTTTCTTTGGTTACCTGAAAACCTGTTTGCTGGTAAACCTTTAAGTCTAGTGCCTGCAGGCTTCAGAGTACTAAAAGTGACTGGAACTAAACCTGAAGGCCTAGAAAAAC
Source organism: Petaurus breviceps papuanus (assembly GCF_028583685.1). NCBI lineage: Eukaryota > Metazoa > Chordata > Mammalia > Diprotodontia > Petauridae > Petaurus > Petaurus breviceps. Next base: position 1,698,839 of record NW_027187241.1, read on the forward strand.
TAAAAGAATGTCAGCAGAACACCTGTCTGGAAGCCCGGACTGGTTAGTGGAGCAATCTAGCTTCCACCACTCCTACTCACTAGAGCAATTGAAAAAAGCCAACAAACAAAGGTACACAACTATTACTGACAAGTTGGACATTTGTATGCTGAGTTATAACAGAATTTATAAAGGGAATACATCCAGCCACATTCAGCTGCTTCAGAGTGTGGGGCTGTTTCATTAAAAGCCATGTGTGAAGTTGGCTGTTTATATTCTTCCTCAGGTCACAAATCTATTCGTTCCTGAAAGCCATGATTTTTCATATACACACTGGCAAACCGGGTCTGAACAGGCAAAGGTATGTTCAGATCGTTAGTGCTCTGGAAAGGATCCTTTGGGAAGCTGCAATGATTTGGCGGCCACAGGCGTTCAGTTAATCTACTGGTTTTGTCCTATGCTTTCAAGTTGCTGTTAAAAAAAAGTTACAACTACTTTGTATTCCTGTATTATGATTTAAGTTACACTTAACGCTTTGCTTAAATAGGGACCTGGGTGGCACAGTGAAGAGCCACCGGACTTGGGAGTCAAGATGAGTTCAAATCCTGTCTCAGACAATTGCTTGCTGTGGAACCCTGGAAAAGTCCAGTTAATCTTTCTTAGCCTTTTTCTTCCCCTATAAAAGAGTTTATAGCACTACCTCCCTGGGGTTGTTGTGAGGTTAAAATATTTATAATGCACTTCATAAAATGTAATGAGCTATTTAAGCGCTATTATTATTAATAAACTAGGTGACATGATTGTATCATGGGGCATGGGAACAGGAAGGGGAACAGGAAGAGGCACAGGTACCACGGTTTGTGGCATCATTTCTGATACTCAACCCTTCTCTAAATCCACTTTCCTGCTTATAAAATGATGCAGTTCTACTTAGTCTCAAAGAAACCTTTTCAATGCCACTGTTTGGATTCTACAAATTCCCCACAGCTCCCTCCACAGAATGGGACTGGTTTTATTTTTCTTTATGTGTCTCCCCCCGACTCCCCCACCCCCGAATCGAGTTTGGTGCCTAGTACACAGTAGGTGCTTAATAAAAGCACAAAACAGCATTAGCTTTATTGGAAAATGCAGGACATGCACAAGTTCTTTTACAATGCTAAAACTAGGTGGCAGAGTGCCTGGTACACAGTAGGCGCTAGTTAAGTATTGTTATTTTATTATATCCACACTTGCTAGGATGTTGTACAAAGATTCTTGTACAGATATGGGTTGGACAGTTAGCCTCTAAAACACCGCCCAGACTCTAATTCTGTGACTTGTCTACAGCTGTATCTCCCATTTTATTACTCTCCTAAAACAAAGGTAGCTGGGTGTGGTCACTAAATAACTTAGAAGCTCAGATTCAGCTTCTTTCAATCAATAAATTGTTTACGGAGCACCTACTATGGACCAGGCTGAAGCTTAAATGCTTTGGCCAAACAAGACAAGACTCCCTGGAAAATGCTGGGAAACACTGAGGGCACAAGGAGAAGGGGACAGCAGAGCATGGGGAGATATGGTGAAGCTACAAACATGAGTTTGGACAGACCTTGGGAGACAGGGGAGGACAGAAGGGCCTGGCATGCTACAGTCCATGGGGCCAGTCATGAAGAGTTGGCCAGACTCAGTGACTTAACAATAACAAGGGCCAGGCAAGGTGCTAGAGGTACAAAGGCAAAAATGAAAGAACCTACCCTCCAGCAGCTTAGATCTGCCCTGCAATAAGTATATATACAAAACAAATGCAAGTTAGTTAATGGGAGGAGTGATGGGGAGGCAAGGACTCATTTTCATAGTGTTGCTTGAGTGGAGAGCTTCAAAGGAAATTAGCGATTTTTAGATGGAATGTCCTGTGTAGTAAGGAAGAGCATGGCCAGTTTAGTAGTGTGTGAAAAGGAATAGTGTTGTACAGACTATAAAATGTATATAATAATGTAGCTTAGAGCCTAAAGGGTGAACCAAACAAGCATCAACATAAAGCAGGAGGCTTAATGAACTTTTATTTCACTAGCAAAATATATGATCTCTTATTGTATTTAAAATTTTTTTTAAAGTCACTGATTACATTAGCATTTTGGTATAAAATAGGTCGAGCCAGAAATGTGTCAAGATAAGGCATCTTGAACATAGGCAATAATGTAGCACAATTACTGATTCTATCTTTCAAGCCCTTTAATAAGGCTTGGCCACAAGGCCCATATTATCTCTCATTTTCACTTGCTATTCAATTCAGCCAAATGTTTGTTGACTGCCCAAGGGCTGATACTGTAATGGGCTCTGATAGTTAAATCAGTTCATTATTTCCAGACTGGTGACTTTGTTGATCTGACTAGTTTGTCACACCACAGCAATGTACTAAGGCAAGGTTCTTAATAAGGATCTGTCCCCAACCCCAGGATCTTCCTGTACTTTGGTAACCAAAGTGCCGTTTAATATAACCTATGCCTAATGGTTTTAAATTACACAGTAGAGAGAACTAAGCATCCCCCGTCTTATGTACAAGCTATAGCCACTCATCCTTTTTTTTTTTTTTTTACAGAAAAGCAGATACAGCTTGCTGCTTCAGAGTCTCCCTTCAGCCAAACAAAGGCTGTGAAAAGTTAACATCCCTACCTTCTCACATAAAGGGCTCCATATAATGAGGCTACTTAATATTAAAGCAACATTCTGCTTAAAAGTCTGTGCCTCTGAAACCCAGATAAGACCAAGTGCTCAGGAGAATGAATAATTAATCCCCAAATATTTCATGTCTTACATGGTATTCTAATCAATGCTAAGTTAAAGGGATGAAAAATCACACCATAGTAGGAAAAATAACCTCTAGTATCTTAAGTCTAAAAACACTTTTGTGTTTGCCTTCACCAGCAATAAACACGCACATTCAACAACCTTTGGGAAGACTCTAGGGATACCCTGAAATCCTTTAGGAAGTAGGAGGGATCAAAGAGGGAAGGATAAAAGATGAAGAGAAAGTTTGTATTTGCATTTTTGATTTATTGAGTTTAACATCACAGTAAAATAGGTTTCATAATACGGACAAGTTAGTGGTACAACGACTAGAGGGGCTTTTTAGTCTCTATGTGCTATTATGGAGATGTACCTCCATGAACTGAAAACCTCTTTAGTCGATCAGTAACCATTTGGAGGTGTTATGGCAGCTAGTTTGTTAGTGAAAACTTTATGACCTGGAGAATTTCAAGTCAGACAGAGCTCCCTGGCTTCTCCAGTGCTCCTCATTACGGCAGGATGTTCTAAACCCACGACCCCTTTACTCCAAGGGCTCATTTCATTTGAAAGCTACTCAAAAACAGTTAAGTGGAGTGGTTACCTAGCAACCTTCATCCCTGCAGACAGCAATGTAAAGATAGCTGCAGACACAGTTGACCCCATTTCTTTATTTCTATCCTTGTCCTTGAGATAATTTAGTCATAGTTAAGCAGCATATCAATGATCCCAAGCCTAATGATGCTGCTTTTGTAAACATTAATAACTGGCTGATATATTCAGCCACAACAAAGAGATTTAGAAAGGCAGCCATTATCATTTAATCTGCCACAATAGGTAATAAGCAATTAAGGGGCTTATTTTTATTTTGGAGCGCTTTTAAAAATGCAGATTTGAAGCTATTTTCCCCCTTTATTCTCAGTGGCAGCGACTGCTGCAGGCTTCTATTCAATATCGGAAACACCAAGCTATCAGGGTGGAATATGTTAAGAGTCAAATCTAGGGGAAAGAACCAGTTCTTCCCAGAGCTGACTTAGGAAATGAAAATCACTCTCCAGTGAAATCTTTAAAAGGCATTTGCTACAGTGACTGGTCTAGTACTAACACCTGTGCTCAGCTCACTATGGAGTCAAGGAATAGTTAGGTTTACATGTCAGGGTCTCCCTCACCTCTTCAGTAGGTAATGAGACTTTATTAATATATCTCAACACAGGCACAACTTAAAGCAAGCCTATGTATTCTCCCCATTTCCTTCAGCCTTGTTTTCTAAAGTCATAGGCACAACAGAACAATACTATTGGTAAACTGCATTTGTGTTGATACTGAAAGCAAGAATACCAAAGAAAAATTAATAGAGAAAATGTTAAGATAAATCCACCAGTTCACTTTAGAAAATCCAGACTAATTTTAAGAGTAACTATGTAGAAGCATGAGCTAAAAGAGAAGAAAAACAAAAACACTTTTTCTCTAATGGGGTTACAGTTTATTTTAAATTAAATAAATGGAGGGAAATTTGCGATATTGATCCAGTTATGAATGGCTATGTTTTAGGCAGCTCAACATCCCCTAGTTATTGATCTAGCCAAAGTTACACTTGGCTAAGCATGTTTTTTCCCATTTTTAGGAGAGGTACTAAAGTATGAATTTGAGATTTTCAGTGTCCTTTAAAGGACTGAAAGGACCTTGGGTCCAGCATCTTGAAATCTCATTAGTAAGGAAATATTTGTAACTATAGCAACCATAATAAATAATGTTTTACATGAGATCTAAAATGGACTTTGCATTTACTGATATGAATCTTAAAAAAAATGTCATTACAAAACAGTTCTTGCCAACTTAAGACATGTATTTTCCCCGGACATATAACATATTCTCTCTCCTTTAAAAAGATGAACAACATATGTCTAATTCTCTCAGATACAACCACTATGAACCTGAGAATAGCAGGCTAGTCTCCTAACACCTGGTCTTTAATCTTTGGACCACATTTTAATTAACTGTATATCAGGTAACTTTAAAAGAAAATTAATTCCCATGAAAGATTTATGCACAGCTATATGACAGTCAGTATTCTTTTTCTAAAACAAACAAAAAACTGTGTAGGCTTACTTTCAAACAAGCTTAAAATGACAATGCTAACCCTTCCTTTTCAGTTGTTGGATAAAACTTGCAAACACGTGGAAGGCACACATTTTTTCCAAAGACCAGTAACCCACATACTTTGTTCAACCAAGTTGTGTCCACCATATTAATTCATTCGAAGAAGACAGTCCACCTGCTGAAAACAATCTTTGATTACTGGACAATCATGATTAGTTTTACTTCTGTGAAATAAAAATAACTGAATGAAATAGCTCCACCACAGGACTTTTACACTTTCAAGTTCTGAATACATAACATTTTAGCCTGTGAGGATGAGAGGACATGGGGAAGAGGCACACCTCACACAATCTGAAATTCACAGCAGCATAGACTCAAAGTGCAAAAGGCATATAAAATAAATGCCTTATAGGATTCCTTCCAGATAGTCATCAGTTTTTTCTATATTAAATTCTTAACAAGCATTGAAAGTATATGCAAGATTAAGTAACATGCAACAAATGAAGATGAACACACTAACTCAATGTTGAAACTTTAATTATAAAATCCCCAAACTGGAACTAGCAACAGGTAGCATGTCAATACAAATGGACAATGGCTTAAAAAAAATACACCAATTTAAATAAGTTTGAGTGAATACTGTACAAGGGTATCCATATGTCTGTTAGCCTCTTGGAAATATAAAATCAAGTATATCTGTAGTACTTAAAATTCACCATGTGTCATGTTATCCTGAAGCCTGATGAGCACACTTTATAAATACAAGTTATATGGATAACTGTGACATACCTAAATAACTAAACAGATAACATTGGATTCTACCATATTAAAAAGCAAGACTTTCATCTGCCAATTCATTTCATTCACAATGGAAAGATATCTGCAAATCTTTGGCATTAAGAATGCAAATACATTTCCAATTGTGGAAAAAATAATTACAATAATATTAGAAACAATATAACTGCATAATCTACAATGCAGAAGCAGATATCCTACATATTATGTAGTTATACTATTTTAAAATGAAAACAGTATTTAAGCTTACAACAAATTCACTTGAGGCCAAAAGAAATCTGTTTATTATAAAACAAGATACAAGGTCTTAAAAGAGAGCAAGGCAACATTAGATCAACCACTTTAGATTTTGGAAATGAAGTGTAGTTTGAAAACTGTAAAGAAAGATGAATGTAGCTCCTAACATGCTATCCTCTTCTCTTCTTATAAATGGGATGAAGTAGAGAAGCAAAGCTTCAATGTGTAGGGATTAGAACCATCTGTAAAAATGAAGAATTAAGGTTAATGACTAGTTATGAAACTGATTTACCTATACAATCGGCAACTTTTAAAATCTCCAATACAAGTTTAATGACCCTCTTTATCTAGGGAATGAACAGAAACAGGAATGGAAAGCAGCAAAAATCCTAGGGCAAAGAGAAGTCTATTTGCTCTTTTCCTTGAAATGAGAAGGAAGTTCAAACTTGAGTTTTCTGCTTGCCACTGCCCTGAGCTTACTTTGCATCAAATATTACTTTTCAAAAAGCGAGACCACCACCAACTATAAGCCCCCAAACAGCTCAATTTCTTCCCTATGTTTTGGGTTGAGGTCAGAAAAGGCTTTCAGATGGTCCACTCTGTCCTAGAATAAGATTTGACTTGACCTCAGAACATCAAAGGATCCTCAAGGTAACTTGGCTGATTCCTAGCTGCACAAGACACTTGAGTGTATTAGCAAAAAATACTTCTATGTTAAAACAATATACCGTAACTTCGCCCCACAGCACTGTAACAATCTGGCACAAATTATACAGGTTCATAGAACTGTCTGACTTACTCGGAACTCTTATTTGGTAGTGATTAAGGGCAGTAAGGGCTTCTACTGCATCCGTCTTGCATTCCCATTCTAATAGGCCAGAAAGTGTTTTGGCAGAAGCTATAAGATAAAATATAATTGTTGTTTTCTTTGTCATAATCAACGGTTCGAGAAAAACAAAATAATACAGCAAATCACTTACGTTTTGCATCAAATACTTTGTATTTGATAAATGTGAGAACTTCATGATCACTACATAACTGTCAAGGAAACAAAAACAGAAAAAAAATTTCTGAAAATTATGCCTAAAAAAGTACATTCTCTTTACAGAAAATAAATGGTATTAAGGAGTGTATAGCTTAGGATCTCACAATTTAGTGTTTATCACCAAGTAAAAAGACTGAAAACAGAATTAGTAACCAACTTAGTGCTTACTGAATAACTAATGATACATACTATGTACTCTGATTGGCTAGAATATATAGCAATACCATCTATCTTTAGGAGATAAGGTAATTTCTGGAAGCAATTCCTAAAATAAGGATGGGCACAATTTTGCTTCAGGCCAAATTTAAGTAGATGAAAAGGAATAATTCTATTGGTGTAGGAGCTTACATGTTTTATACCAACCTCTACTCCCACCCCAAGAGAATTTAGCCAGAAATCCATAAAGGTAAAATGAGGGGGCTGAAGTAGGTGACCTCATTAAGGGCTCTCAGTGTTATAACAGTCCATAGAAATATTGAGGAGTAGAAGAACAAAGACAACAACTGGGCCATAAAGGATTTGGGGATGCAAATTACACAAGTTCTACAGTTCACATTTGTAATTTTTAGGAGCCAGTTAATTCCTACCTTTGAAAAGGTGTCTTCTGTAACACACAATGGAACATTGTAATAATGCAGCACACAAGAGGGTGGCTGGATTATGTTCTTGGATGCCTGACCAGCACTTGTAAAACGATTATTTTTGCTCATGGCAAAATCCTTGTAACTGCTTGTACCATCTTCCAGTTCAAATATTTGACTAGGAACAACTGAGTGTTGTTTAGATACACTAAATATCAAAAAGAAAAAAATACAGAACGCACATTGTTAAAAAAAAGGTCAGAAGCCTAACCCAAAATATTAGGATATATAATTACGTTTATAGTAATCCTAAGAAAAATAAATTATAAGTAAATTTAGCTATTTAAACAAAAGAGTAATTAGTTTAGGTTCTGATTATTCTTATTATTTACTTATCAACTAACGGGCAAATCTATTGAATATTTTCTTATATTGGAATACTTTTTTAACCAATTAAACAAATTTCTCTTTTATTTTTACAGCACCTTCACTTCCCAACATCTTTTCCCCTTATAACAAAGAAACTGAAAAAGAAAACAAGGGGTGGCTAGGTGGTGTAGTGAATAGAGCACCAGCCCTGAAGTCAGGAGGACCTGAGTTCAAATCCAGCCTCAGATACTTAACATTTACTAGCCGGGTGACCTTGGGCAAGTCACAGACACTTAACACTTACTAGCCGTGTGACCTTGGGCAAATCACTTAACCCCAATTGCCCTGCCCTCCCCCCTACAAAAGCAAAATAAAACAAAAGAATTCAGCAAATGCGTCAATCAAGTCCAACATCACATGCAGTAGTCTGCATCAATAGTTCCTCCCATTTTCAGAGAAAGAGGAGCATGTACATGCTCACTAATTAGTTTTAGCATATTTTAAAGAAATATTTATCAAATTAAAAGCTGCCATTTTAGTACAGTCTGTTGTGATAAGACTAAAAGGTCAGCCCAAGGAAAAGTTTTCTAACACAAATACTGTAAAATACCACAAGAAGCATTCGTTTCAGATATGCTTTGAATTCTAAAAAAAATTAAGTCAAAATTTAAACAATTCCAATAAAAAAAAACTACAGAACTATCTAGGACTAGAGAAGCAGCATTTAATACATGTTTATTAAAATAAATTACCAAACATTAAGTCTTTTTCCAAATAACTTGACATTATTAAGATGTGTGACAGCTCGTTCTACTGCATACTCATCACCCATTTCTACCAATGCTGTACCAGGAATGGTTTTCATAAATTTTACCTGTCAAAATAAAAATAAAAAAGGCAACCAATTAATTCTACAATTCTGTATCAAATTTAAAGGAGTTATGAGTAAATGGTTAGAGACCAAGCATGAAGATCACCTGAGGTCTCACTTTATTCTGGTATACCAATATTTTTGCTTCATTTATACCAAAATCCAGTGGAAAGTGAGTAGTGTTAAGACTAGAATCTATGCCATTACCCAACAACAACATGACTTGTAAATGGGTAGTTTATTTACTTTCTTGTCCCTCTAACTCAAAGAATAATATAATAAAATAGAATGCATAAGAGGAAGCAGAATATGATAGGTTGAGAGAAATCCTTGCAATCAAAAAGACCAAGGCCCAGCCAAGTTCTACCTCTGACATAAACTGGTCAGGTGACCCAGGACAAGTTACATAACATTTCAATACCCTAGAAAACTCTGTATGGCATAACAGTGACCAATTTGAACTGCTAGGGGGGATATCCTTGCCAGGAGTTTCCTCCATCAATGAAATCACAGGTCTAAACAAAAAAAGGTGACAAAAAGTCATGAAGCACCCATTTCTCTTAAATTTTAGTTCAATAATATTTATTGTTTTTGAGTTTTGATATGACACGTGCTTCATACACACACATAAAAAGCCATAAGGTGAAAAATCCTGTTATAACTTGTTTGGGGCAAAGTTTCTCCCTTAAATTAGCTAATTAATGTCAACTCCAAAATTTGAAGTTACAATACCAAGGTAAAAATGACATACTCTTAAATACCAGTAAATCTCAAAAGATCTGTGTGGGCAACCCCCAAGACCTTTAAAGATTACACTGATGTATACTTAATGTGCTTTACTTGTATATATTAAGGTTTCAACATTTCAATTGAGAGAACTGAAATAAGTTACCAATCAAATACTATTAGAAAAGGTAGGTTTGGGTTTTTAGTTCGTTTTTAAATTTAATCCAATCAAATGTGGTGGGGGCCACTAAATCACACAGATGTGATAATTAACACTTGTCTTATAAAATGAACTCCTAATCAAGTCAGATTATATATGTCAAGTCATACAGGGTTTCAGTGGAGTTGACAGGATGCAATCCCAACAAATCACTGATCTTTGAAGCACCGAAATAAGACTGGAGAAAGCATGGATAAATGTAGAGTGAAGAAATTTTTCTGGGCTCACTTCACGTCCTTCAGTTTTTCAAATATCAGTGATTTTGTTGAGGTGAGTCCTCCTTCCACTGACCCATATCAGAAACCCTTTATGATTCAGCAGATGGTCTTTGAGAGCAACTCAAGCCAAAAAACTCATCATTCTATAGTAAATCAGGTAATGAGCCTTTCCAAACTTAGCTAAAGGGCTGGTCCTTCAAAGACAGCCAGTCCATCACCAAACCAGAACTTCATCTTGAAAGCATGGATTTTTTCTGAAGGTCACTTAGTTAGCAAATATGCAATTCTCAGGGCTTGTTTAGGAAAAGGGAAAGGAAAGGAGTAAGCATTTATACAGCACTTACTATGTGCCAAGCATTGTGCTAAGTACTATATAAATATCTCATTTGAGACTCACAACTCTCATTTGAGAAAAATAAGGCAAACAGAAGTTAAATGACTCGCCTGGTCTCACACAGCTAGTGTCTGAGGCCAGATCTGAACTCAGGTCTTCCTGACTCCAGGCCCAGCGACACTCTGCCTCCCAGCTGCCCCACGTAAAATTATTAGAACCTAAGCTAAAGGTCTATTGTGCTTTTAAGAAGTTTTATTTGTCATCTCAATAAAGTTGCTCTAATATGAATGAACAGGAAGAATACATGAGGAACAGGGCACTGTATATCGTTTCAGGACTTCTAATTAGATAGTGTAGCAACAAACGGTCACTTTATCAAGTTTACCTTTTCGATATTTCCATACAAGCAGAATAGATTGAAGACCCTTGAACAATTCATCTTCAGTTGATGTAACCCACTAACCATAACAACTGAACCAGAAGGATTTCCCCCGTGCATATAGGAGGAAGAAGCCTGTGGAAGGGGATATGCAACAAGTTCAGGCGTATCTCGGGAGCCCATTCGGTAACGGCTTGGTAAAGGCAATAATGGACCATGTGAACCTACAAAAATGGTTGGGGGAAAAAAGCACTTATTACTTATTTCATTTTGTAAAAACTTCAGTGGATATACTTCATTATCAAAAAGTAATTTCCTAGATTTAGTCTGTCATGAAGAAAATATAAATACTCATTAAGATATTTCTGAAAGCTTGTTTTTAAAGCATATATTTTAAACATATAAGAATTCCATTCATTTATATGTCTATCCTACACTGACCTAAATACATTAAACTACAAATTAAATATTTTTATATTAACTAATATCCTATAAAGGAATCTTTTGATAATAATTTCAATTATAAGGTGACCTTTGGCCACCTTAGTGGTCTACTGGAGAAATTACTTCCCTATAAGCTGCATCTTAGAGTAGAAGTCACTGCAATGAACATTTCCCTGGGTTCTATGACTAATATGAAATCTAAGAAAACTATGGGTACCAAATACAATTATATTTCATTTATCTGGGCAGCCTTACCTACCTAGAACCTAAAATTGTCTAAGTAGGCAAACAAGGGGCCACAAAGTGCTTGTACTAAAGCATATGGGTTTTATTTACAGGAACCTATTTCTTTATGTTGTGGATACTATTCTAAGGA
>NW_027187241.1:1710285-1745773 GCF_028583685.1 Petaurus breviceps papuanus
GAAGGGACCTCAGATAATACTGTATCAATAAAGAAAAACTGAGGTCCATGGAGATTAAGTGACTTGCCTAAGATCCAACAAGTAGCAGGATTTGAAACTAGGTTCTCTGATACAATGCAGTTTCCCTTCAATAGTGCTAAAAGACATGGCTATATATTCATGCTATGCAGTTTAGTATAACTAATGACTCATAAAAAATCACCAAGACAAGGTTAGGTTATATTGTACATATTCTTCAAAGAGGGTTAAGAAACATGCAATACATTTTGGGAATATTTCCACCAAAACTGTATAAAATCAGTAAAATTAGTGTTTAGAAGAATACAACTTCAGTTATTTAGAAAATTCACTTATGTGGCACTATTCATTCTCTGACAATGACAGGTAAGTTATGAGTTACTATAAATTGCCTAAAGGTAGTCTTCATCTCTGAATTAAAAGCCTGTCTGACACTATAATTAAAGAAGATGATAAGTATTCACTAGCAGCTTATATAGAAAAATCTTCTTGGAATCAAAGCAAAGAAACTTCTGTACTTAGTACTGTCTCACTGCTAAGGCTTAGGTCCTAATAGATAAAAGTCCTGCCATGTAGTGAAGTTCAAATTCCATCTATAGTACAACCTGTGCAACCAATAGCTTGCAAATCATTTAATTAACTGCCTGAAGCAAATCCCTATGATTTATCTACAAAGATATAAACAAGCTGCAATCTGTTTTAGTGGAAGGACTTCCTACACTGGGAGTTTCCCCAAACTGACAAACTGCTGCATCTTTTGGGTACTGCTGAAATTACAGTTACTTCTATTGGCTCAACCAAGGCTTCCACACTCCCCACTTTACCCAACACACACAGAGGATTTCAGGCATCTTCTTGAGGTTGTTTTCTGTTAAAAGCAGAGGATATGAAAAATCTTTGATTGCGCCTACTACTTATTTTAACTTTCAGAAGGAACTGAGGAAAGGTCATGGACCTGACTTGACTGGCGACATGGAAATGAAAAAAAAAACTTCAGTGCGACTGTATCATCTTAAAAGTTCAGAATAGTCAAGGAGGGGAAGGTTGAACATAATCTGTTCATCTTCTAGACTTCAGAGATGAAGATTTCAAAAAAGTTCAAACAAAAAATAGGGTTTATCCTCTTTGCTATGACTCACAGTTCAAGAGGGATGGAAGGCTCTCAAGAATCCAATTTTAAGAGCACAATCCCAAATGACCACTATGGAAAAGAAAACGGGGAAACACCATTTCAAAGTTCAGCCCTGTCCTTTCGGAAAGCCTGAGATGTTTGATACAATTCAAGACAAACCTTTAAGAAGCATGTACCATCTAAAGCAGTGCTTCTTAAAACTGGGGGTCATGATCCCATGGGGTTGCAAAAAAAAAAATTTGTCAACAGTAAAAGGTTTCTGAATGCCAACAGCCAAAAATTAATTTAAAATCAAATGCATAATGAATCCAAGGTGTTTCTGGCATTACTTTCCCCAAGTTGCATCTTGAAAGTTCACTGCAGCCTTGGCACTTTGCACTGTACGTGCCCTCTGGCAATGTCAACAAACTGCCTAAACATGAAAAGGGGTCGAAAGTGGAAAAAGTTTAAGAAGCCCCTATATAAAATGCATTATGTTAGTGTTTGGGATGATACAAAATTTAGCTAAGACAAAAGCCCTTACCCTCAGGGAGCTGATTTCAATTGGTAGGGAGATCTGTGACACAAATGTGAATGCATCAAATTAAAAGACTTGGAAACAAAATGCTAGGTGAGGTAGATTCAAGGCCCATGGAAAGTGGTATAGGGGATACAATTATAAATAGACAAAGAGGCAAAAAAGAGGGCATTCCAAGAAATATAAAATGTGGGCAAAGGAATGAAGGCAGAAAACTGCAATTTGTGGTCTGGAGATAAGTAGTCCAATTTGAGTAGACTATGGCATATGTAGAGGGAGGCAGTATGAAATAAGCCTGAAATGTGAGATGAAATCAAACATTAGCAGGCCCCTTAATGCCAGGGTATGGAGTTTAGATGTTTCTCAATAGGCAGGCATGAGGAAGCAAGATGAAACCAAAATACGGCTGGATTTAGACCCAGAAGACCTAGGTTCCTGTCATTATTACTATCTGCTATCTATGGTAGCCATAAGAAAGTCACAACTTGTTTGGGTCCTAATTGTCTCATATGTAAAAATGAAAGTGTTTGTAGAGAGGATCTCCAATGTCTCTTCCTGCTCTAAATCCTAGGAATCTAAAGAAACTGATAGGGCTATACAAGTACACCATCCAATGAACTCAGACATACAGATACCTACTAAAGATAGAAGCAAGGTCATGCAATCAAGGTTGGAATACAAAAGGGATATTGTCCCATAAGAAAAAACAGGAAAGCCAACTCCAGAATTAGCACAGGTTATAAAAAAATACCAAAGGGCAATAAAAACTTTTGGGGCTGAAATTATGTTCTCACTACTTGGAATAGATGGAGCAGTTAATGGATGTCATAAAGTACTTCTTATGGTCAACAATCTTCAGACTGAAAAGCGTAAAGCAAAAATGGCTGAGAGTAAATTAAGAGAGCCAGTTAAGACAATATGACAACAATGATAAGACTACCTAAATTATTTACTTATTCAGGGTCATACCAAACTACCAAAAGGTTGTTTTAAAGAGCTAGAAAAAAAATCTATCTGGAGGAACAAAAGTTCAAGAATCTCACAGGAAATGAAGAAAAATGGGGATGAAGGTCTAGCAGTTTCAGATCTTAAATTGTTACATCAAAAATGACTGGTACTAACAAAATATATTTTTTAAATTGTTTTGCCACCCCCCCCAAAAAAAATGATTGGAACTAGTTAAGAAATCAGTGTAGTAGATAGAGGCATTATAATATATAGATGCAAACACAGGAGTGTATTATTTGACAAGCCCAAAGACCTACTGGAGTAAAAACTCAATATAAGACAAAAACTGCTGGGGAAAATGAAAAGCAGTCTAGTAGAAATTAGGTTCAGACCATTTCATATCATATACCACGATGAGCTCCAAAAGGACACAAGATTCGGACATAGAACGTCATCATCATATATTTGAGGAGCAAGATAGAAATTTACCTTTCACATCTGTAGATAGGGCAAGGGTTCATGACCAAACAAAGAATAGAGAGGATCACAGAAGAAAAAATGGACATTTCTGATTACATAAAATTGAAAAGGTTTTGTACAAACAAAAATATTATAGGCTTCAGAAGGGACACAGGTAACTAGCAGGAAAAAATCTTTGCAGCAAGTTTCTCTGAAAAAGGTCTTGTTTCCAAGATATATAAGGAATTGATTCAAATTTGTAAGAGTAAAAGCCATTCTCCAACTGAGAAAATAGTCAAAGAATTTGAACAAGAAGGTTTTTTTTGAACAAGCAGTTTTTAAAGAAATGCAACCTACAGATAGATTGGATATGAAAAAAAATGCTCCAAATTACTAATAATTAAACAAATGAAAATTAAAGCAACTCTTGAGGTTCCACCACACATCCATCAGATTGGCAAAGTTGTCAAAAAGAAAATGACAAATACTGAAGGGACTGTTCAAAAACAGGCATATCAATGTACTGCTAGAGCAGCTGTGAATTGGCCCAGACATTTTGGAAAGCTATATGGAACTACACCCCAAAACCTGTTAAATTGTTACAACTTTGTCTTTCTTTGACCCAGAACGATACCACTACTAAGCATATGCTCCAACGAGGTCAAAAAAAGAGGAAAAGGACTCATATGGATGAAAATATTTATAACAGATCTTTTGATAAATGGCAAAGAATTGGAAACCAAGGGATGCCCATGAAGTGGGAGGGAATGACTGAACAAATTATAGTATATGAATGAAATAGAATATTATTGTATTGTAAAGAATTATGAGTTTCAGAAACTTTGGGAAAGTTTACATAAACTTTTAAGGTGAAGTGAGCAAAATTTATTAAAATGGCAACAACTCTGACTAAAGCAATGACCAATCCAATTCCAGAGGACCAATGATGAAGCATGCTTGTCATGCTAGCTCGGTTTCCTGACTGAGAAGTGATTAAGAGTCATAATGCAAAATAAGACATTGCCTTGGAAATGGCCAATGCAAGAATATTTTGATTGACTCTGTTTATTTGTTACATGGACTTTTTTCTTTTTAATCAGGGGAGATAGAAGACAGCAAAAATAATTTTTTTCCACTGAATTTTTTTTTTCTTAAGACTGATGAACTTCATGAAACCCAAGGGGAAAAAAAAGGAAGATCATAAAATAGTACTTCAATCTTTCCCTAGCTCCCAGATCCTATTCTGCTTTTACCAAGATACTTGGGTCTCTTATACCCACAAAAAAATCCTCATGTGACCCTGCTGTCCCCTCAAATTATCATCCTATAGCACTGCTCACTTCAGAGCAAAACAGAAAAGCTATCAAAACTTAAACTTCCATTTTCTCTCCTCTCATTTCTCAACCCTCAGTAATATAGCTTCCAGCCTCATCAGCAACTGAAAGAAACTCTTCTCTCCTAAGGAAGCAATGATATCCCTAAGTGCCAAATGTGATGGCCTCTTCTTAACTGACCTGCTTCATGACACTAGGATCACACTTTCATCCTAGCTGTTTTTTTGTGACACTGCTCTCTCTCTCTCTTAGTTCTCCTCCTACCTTTCTGACTGGTTTTTCTCTTTTGCTGGATCTTCATTCACATGCCACCTCTGCTGAATATACCCTAGGACTCTGTCCTAGCTCACTAATCTCTCTTTACAGTGATCTTATCAGATCCCATGGATTCAACTATCATATTTATGCAGATAACTCCCAAATTTGTATGTCTGGACCTAGTCTCTCTCCCAGCATCCAATCCCACATCACCTATTGGACGTTTCTATTAGAATCACAAATTCAACATATCTAAAACTGAACTCATTATTTTCTCCTGCCACCTCCCTATTCTAAACCTACCCCCTTTTCAAACTTCCCTATTTCTGTTCAGGGCAACAATGCCCTTCTAGCAACTTAAGTTTGCAAGCTAGCAATCTTTAACTTGAAAGATTGTAGATTTAGAGTTGGAGGAGGCCCTCAAAAATCATCTAGTCCAATCTTTTATTCCATGGATTAATTACCTGAGGCCCAGAAAAGTTAGATAACTTGCCCAATGTCTCCCAGGCAAGTGGCAGAGCCACAATTTTATTCCTCTGACTCCAAATCCAGCCTTCTTTCCACAGTACCATGTTGCCTCCTCCCACACACTCACCCAGCTGCCAAGTCTTGTTGACTGCCTCCACAACATCTGCTGAATCCTTGGCTTCCTCTGTACTCACTTGGCACCAAGCTATCTTGGGCCCTCAAAACTTGTGATTTGGACTAGGGCAATACTCTTATAATAGGTCTCTCTGTATCCAGTCTCTCCTCTCTGTTTCCTAGGCTTCAAAGAGCCGCCAAAGTGATTTAACTAAAACACAGATCTAACCATGTCACTCCCCTGCTCAATAAACTCAAGTGATTCCCTATTGCCTTCAGAATCAGGTACAAACTCCTGCATTTTGTTATTTAAAGTCCTCCTCAATTTGGCTCCAACCAACCTTTCCAGACTTATTAGACATTTTTTTTCCCTTCACACACTGAAGAATCCAGACAAACTGGCCTTCGTCCTGTTTTTCTCATGCTGCACTATGTTCTGTCTTGATGTCTTTGTAGAGGCTTTCCTCCATTCTTGGAACTTACGCCCTTCTCATTCCCACCTGTTAGCATTCCTAGTTTCCTTCAAAGCTTAGATCAAGCACAACCTTCTATATGAAACCTTTCCTGATCCCTCCCAGCTGCTAATAACTCCTCCACCAAAAGTGCCTTGTATATATTTATATATCTACATTTTGTCTCCCCTTGATAGGCTACAAGCCTCAAGAGCTAAGTTTAAAAAAAGGTTATATTATGAAACCATGCCACTGAAGATTTCTAAGCCCCAATCAAAAGCCCATTTACTTCGTGTATGTTATTTAACACTACAAATGAATACAGACAACTTCTTAAGAGTCCATCATAATAGAGGACCTATATAAACATCAAGAGAGAAAAACGGTGGCATTACCTCCAAGATTGGAGGTAGGAGGTGGGGTTAAGAAGGAGTTTGATCCAAACTTTTGATTTCATTGACATAGGGAACTCCCAGTGAAGGAACCCTCTCCACCAATGCAGATAAGCTACCCTGTGCAACTTAAGAGTCTCAATGAGTTGGCTGCCTATGTCACTGAACATCAGTACAGTTATCCCTTTTACATCTGTTAAATATGTGTAAAATTTTTTAGTCCTCGTTCATTAAGTCTAAATTTTTTCTTTTTCTTTTATGGAGTGTTTATAGTATTGTATTGTACAATTTGGATTAAGTATTTGGTCACAGGCTTTGTGCCATTTGTTGGCTTTCACATGTCATCTGCTGCTTACAGAAAACTCCCAAAAAATTCCCATTTGATTTCTTATGCCGACCTACAATATATTGAAACTATGATGGCTAAAGTCACAATGTGGAAGGGAAAACTATATTTAAGAAATGCCTACTATGTTCAAGGCACTGTAATAGATGCTGGGAAGCACAAAGATTCAAACAATCCATATACTTAAAGTGCTTTCTTCTATCAGAGAAAACAATCTGCACATTTAGAAGTATATACTAAACAATTATGCTCAAAGTCACAAGGTCAATGTGTCAGAGGCAGGACTAGAACCCAGGTCATCCCAATTCCAAGACAGTTCTCTGTCCGTTATACCACATAGGCCTCTCTTACATGCAAAGGAGACCATTCACACACACACACACACACACACACACACACACACACACACACTCACTCACTCACACACACACACACACACACCCACTCTGCACCAGATATACATTTTTTTAAAAAACCAGTTCTCAATATTTTCTACTACATTCCATCTGCTTTCATTAACTTACCATAGCCATCATGTCTAAAGGATGAAGGGTGTTCTCCCAAAATGGCTTGTCTCTGACGACCCTTTCCTCTATCTAACACAGAAGTAGAAAAATGGTTTTAACAATCTGGACTTGTGTACTTGATAGCGTTCTCATACGGGACACATAGTATTACAATTCAAAGAAAGAAGTTTGATTCCTGGTTAACTTTTAAAAACCATTCAAATTCAATTTAAACACAAATCATATCTGTTTAACACCAAAAGTTTAGATAAAGAACTTTTTCTGTCTAACAAATTCCACTTAACTTGAAAATATCTTTTGGCCAATAGCAGATACAAACACTTTAGAATCTAATGGAAGGCTGGATAATTTTCAGAAAGTGCAAAGTACGCCATGCTAAAGGTTAACATCATACAGGATTTACCAATGTATGTCTTTAAAACAAGCTGTAAGTGCAGGACTTTTGAAAGACAGTACCTGAATCATACTATTAGCTTCAACAGCAACACATTTTCAAAGTGGGCTTCTTTCAAGAAGTTTCAGCATAAGCCAACAACAACCTGTATTACATGGTTTCACAATCAGTAAACAGAGAGTATTTTATATGTACATATACATATTTACAAATACCTAGTGATTTATGAAAATGCTGAAAATTGCACATTCCTAGCCCATATCGTACCATGGGATAAGATTTCAACTATAACCAAAAGTCAGTTTCTATTGACTTTAACAACAGGCAATACCTTGAACAGCCCCCAGTTTAAATATACCCAGATAAAGCTAACCAAGGGGTCAACATTATTGGATGAGAGCAATAAAACACTCTCAAAACATTTTTACTAAACTACAGAGAAGCTATATCAGATTTACCAAACTTAACTGGTCAAAAGTAAAATCTGATTATAAAATTTTCAGAAACATTTGGTTAGTTTTTTTAAACCTCATCATACAATTTTCAGAAGATTTGCTGACCAAATAAAGATACAGTAATCAGTCTGATTCAATTTAAATATTCAAGTCTTTAACTAGGTCTTAGGTTTTTGCCAGTATAATGCTTAATGTACTCTGAGCCAACGAGTTCCATGGGAGATGAGAAAAACTCAGTTTTTCAGGTTTAGAGAAATATCCCTTCCCCCTTTATCTAGTGGAAGCTTAACCTATTTTTGATTAGTAATCTTTACAGAAATTATAGCTAGCACCTGGATAATTCAATTCTAATAATGTCAATAATGGGGAAGACTGGAAGTTAATTAAACTGAATTAACCTAGTCCTAGCACTGACTATTTGGCTGTGGAATCTTGGGCAAGTTACTTAACCACTCTATTCCTCTGTTACCTCATCTAAAAAATGAGAAATTGGGGTGGCCGGGTGGCACAGCAAATGAGAGCACCGGTTCCAGTGTTGAGAAGACCTGGAGATCGAGTCCCGGGCTCAGACACTTGGCACCCACCCAGAAACACCTGTCCGTGTAACCTTGAGCAAGTTACTTAACCCCAATTGCTTAGGGGCGGCCAGGTGGCTCAGCGAGTAACAGCACTGGCTCCAGCGTCGGGATGATCTGGATCAAATCCGGCCTCAGATACTCAGCACCACACCCAGAAATAACTGGCCGTGTAACCTTGAGCAAGTTACTTAACCCCAATTGCTTTAAAAAAAAAAAATGAGGAATTGGAGTAGACAATTTCTATAGTTCCTTCTTTTTTATGATTCTATGGATTTGAGGTATTATTTATTATTTGTGGACTTATCACATTAGTACCAGCAATTCCATGAATACATTTAAAACAGGACAAAAGTTAGAGATCATAAAGGAAAAAAATTCAGAGAAAAACTTAATAAGAATTTAAAAGGAGATAGAAAAAAAAATAAGCCCAGGTATTAATGGGCTCATTTCTTTTGCAGAGAAATTCAAATAAGGTTTTTTAAAAGAGCAACAGCTAAAACAATTCCAGTGCCTATTTTATAAAAGATAAAAACAATGAAGAAAAGTAAGTTACCAAATTATTTATAAACAATATAGAGCCAAAAAGTCAAAAACATAGTATTTTTTTCTTTCAAAGAATAACTACAACTCTTTTTTTCCCACTTCCCTCAGCTAGATTAGCAGGGTACTATTTAAATATCTAACTTGAACAACTAAAGTAGAGTAAATGAGATTTCCTTAGAGAGAGAGACAAGCAGTTAAAAAATACACAAATCTACAAATAATATTTTAATAATTATATACTTCAGTGAAACCCATGATCTCCTCATGGGTAGTTTAGGCAACTGCATATAAATAAAAGATCTAGTTGATAATCATGAAGGGTTGGGAATTCCATGTTATACAAATCTATGCTCTCAAGTGAATAATTCACAGTTAAACTCTGAAAACTGACATAAATAAGAGGTTTCTCATCAACCACTCGTCTCAATATCTGCATTTAATTTTTCAGTATTTTATTAACACATGCCAAAACCTATACTTCGCAGAAAAACACGGGGTTCAGCCAAAGCTGAGTAACAAAACAAAACTATTTGTAACCCCATGAGCATGCAGATTAAGATTCTAGACAAGGGTCATTCAAGGGACCAAAAAATAAAGGGATAAACAATCATCTAATCATTTTTGCTAGATTATGCTGTTTAGCACCTACCACTCAACATAGTTAGGATACCATAATAGAATCTTCTTTTTTTTTTTTAACTTTGTAGATTTTCTAAAATAAATTTTCAAAATCTAGTTCAAATGTTGACAGTCTAGGTAAGAACTAGCCAATACTGTAGCCCCCTTGTTAGCCTTTTACAAGATGCACATTTTAATTTGTATATTCCAGCATTACCACAGTTATTTTGACAATTTTATGAATCAAATCTATATTGATGAAATCCAGAATTTCTATAAAATAGCTAAATATGCATCTCAGATGAATTAAAGTCTTTGTTTTCATGTTTATAGTTTAAATATATTCTATCTGGAATAGACATAATGCTTTCAACCTCTTAAATTTCTAAAAATTATACAAATTATACATAAGTGATATCTACTAAAAATGGTTACAGAAAGTGACAACTTTTATGAACAGCCACTTTACAAAATGCAATCTACACAGCAAGTTGTCTTTTTTTTTAACAAATGATGCATATTTTTAATTACTATGTGAGAATAAAGCCTTGTTCAACTTGTCCACAGTTAAGATTATGCCAAGTAAAAGTAATTTAATTGCACCAAATGGGCACCTTCCTATTCCTTTTACCTTTAATATACCTGTGTGGACTTATTAAATATTATTCCCCCCCAGCCCAAGGACTTTGGGTAAATTAATCCTGTTCATTATCTACATAACAATTTTAATCTGAACTGTAAAGAACTAATTACAGTAATGTGCAAAATAATTTACAACATTGTAGATAAACTCTGCATTTTATAGACTTTCCTGTAATGAAATGTTAAATTCTACAACTGCAACCTTAAGGGAGATTAGACCAATATACATACAATTGAATAAATGGGCACAGTCTATCATGGTGTTCATCCCATGCAAGTCTGAAGTACTGTTAAGTGTCCTCCTTTAAAAACTGGTGGTGATGGTGCATGCAGTATGCAGTCAAGGTGAATTGCAAGTCTGAGTTTTTTCAGAGGGCTTTTTGCTGATGCCGATGTTGTGCATGATGAAGTGTAGAGTCAGCCTGCTGGAGTCCTCTATCCTTCTTAATGCCTTGTCCAGCTTGGGGGGAAAGTCCTTTCCATAGAGAAGCAGTGTGCAAGTTTGTAAGGAATATTCTGAATCAGTTTCCTCTCCTCCAAAGAGTGAGAGCTGCTTGGAGAAATGCAAGTCCTGGAACTGCGGGCGTGCCTGCATGTGGGGGCTCCTTGTTGAACTACATGATAGCTCAATACACACCAGGAGGGGGCGCTAATGTTCAATGTTAATTTCTCCAGGATTACATGATGGCCTTTTGAAACAATGCATTCACCAACAAGACCTCATTTGAACTAATTAGTTCATTGCAAGAAAAAGAAAACTAACTGCATATAAAAATTCCAACATACACATTTACATGTTATAATACACAAACACCTACCTCGCCTTCCCAAGTATGGTTTAGTGTAGTCCCAACTGTCATTGTCGTTCCTAATAACATTTAGGCGTGTCGGCTGTTGAGATTAAATGACAGTAAGTCAAAAGTATGAGGCTAAAAAATAAACACTGCTTTGAAGAAATTATGACTAAAAAATACATACCCTTGCATATTCAATTTTTAGTGTACAACATCCAGCATAAATATCTGCTCCATTGAGTGCTGCTTTAGCTTTCTGGGCACAAAGAACCGATTCAAACATAACTTTTGTTAAGGAAATCTGTTCAAGACATGCTCATTTTTTTTCCTTTTCTAGAAAAAAGGCACAACAAAATCTGAAATCTCTCACATATATGGGAAAGGTTTCACTAAGCAAAAGTGGCTAGAAAAGATTTAAATGGAAGTTGTTGTATTTTAACGTATGGAGTCCCAAAACACAAAGAAGGCAACCTAATTTCCTATCTATTCTTTTAATTCCAACTTAAAACAACAGCAAAAATCATCAATAAAAGTACTAATAGAATTGTATGGAGATATAACATAAGAAGAATTACACAGATAAAACCTGTGGACCAATTTAAAGTTTCTAAAATCTTACTAGAGTATGTGAAGCATGGTCTCCAGATAGAAAATACCAAAACAACCAAAAGGATTTTTTAAAAATATGGATTACAATATGCTTATGTGCTTCAGTTAAACCCAACAATCATGTATTAAAGCATCTAGACACTAAGGATACAAAAATAAAGCAACAAACAATCAGTGCCCTCATATAATTTGCTATCTAGTAAAAAGAATGAGACAGGTCTTTCCAACTCTAACTCTTATGAAACATACAAATGAATACAATACAAACTATAAATATTTAAGAGATCTAAACAAAGTAGTATTACGAAATTCAAGGAGGGAAACACTACTTAATTTGGAGGAGAGGGGAAAAATTTAACTTATACTTGACTTGGAAGGGAAGGACTTCAGAGCTGAGGGGAAAGGTGGAAGAGATAAGGCCATTACAGATATGGGGGATACACAGAAGCCGACATAGAACTAATTCAAATCAAACTGTAATAAAGAAATTGGGGCAGGATGAGATTTTGAAATTTGAAATGGTGCTCTACCCCATAGTATAAAAGGAAGTAATATGAGACAAGGGAGCTAAGAGGGGAGAGAACAAAGTTGTGATGGGCCCTGAGTTTCCAAGTCAAAAGATTTAAATTTTACTGCATAAACAATGGAAGCCAGTGAAATTGAGCAGGTCGTGATATAGTCAGACCCATACATTAATAATACCTTTCACATACCAATGAGTGAAAGTTACATTGGAGGGTGGCCAGGTAGCACAGCGAGTAAGAGCACCAGCCCCAGTGCTGGGATGACCTGGGGATCGAATCCCGGGCTCAGACACTCAGCACCTACCCAGAAACACCTGGCCGTGTAACCTTGAGCAAGCTACTTAACCCCGATTGCTTAGGGGTGGCCAGGTGGCTCAGCGAGTAAGAGCACCAGCCCCAGTGTCGGGATGACCTGGGTCGAATCCCAGGCTCAGACACTCAGCAACACACCCAGAAATAACTGGTCGTGTAACCTTGAGCAAGTTACTTAACCCCGACTGCTTAAAAAAAAAAAAAAGAAAGTTACATTGGAGAAAAATAACTGAAGGCAGGGAAGCCAGCTAGGCCTGAACAAATACTACTAATTTACACTGATACAGAACACATCCCTTACCTCACTAGCCTGTCACAACAACCCTGTGAGATAGAGACCATGCTTTAATTCCTCTTGCCACAAAGTAGGCTGCTCAATAATTAATGCTGAATGACTCATACTGGTAGGTTGTTTTCTACTGCTTCCAAAGGCCTTGTAATCAAGTTTCTTAAAACTCTGACTTAAAATGAAGTTAATTTGTAGTGAACTTCAAAGGGGAACAGTATACAGATTATCTAATTATCGTAAAAGAAATTTGTCGTACAGAACTAGAAAAGATTAAAAATTTAAAATATAGGGGCGGCTAGATGATGCAGTGAATAGAGCACTGGCCCTAGAGTCAGGAGAACCCGAGTTCAAATCTGACCTCAGATATTTAACACAAAAACTAGCCGTGTGACCTTGGGCAAGTTACTTAACCCCAATTGCCCTCCAAAAAGCAAAAAAAAAAAAATTTTTAAATATAACAGAGATTTAAGTTACTGTTATAATCTTACAATTAAGTACACTGTATATTAAAGTCACAAAATCTAAAATTTATGCTTTTTTAAAATATGCTATATATAACCTTCTCTGAAATCAAACAGAAAATATCCAACTATTTAATTAATGCTGAAGCAACTAAAACTGTGATGAACATCTGGATGAGACACTCACAGTTGTAAATTACAAATGAGTACAAATATAAAATAAAGGATATTCAACCATTGCTTGTATTCCATTTCTCTTGAATATGACAATACGTTGAACTTTTCCAACAGGATTGCACACTGTATATAAAACATCCTAAGAAGAAAAAAAAACTTTTAGCTAAAGTTTTGGATTTATTAAAGTATTCATGCTATAAAATTCAGTTAGATTATTGTTACAATTAAAAAAAATCAGTATAGCCCTACTCTCCCCTTAAAAATAACAAAATCGATTACTTCTAATAACGATACATGGAGCACCAGTTTTTTAAATTACAAAAGTATTTTAAAATTTTTACATGAATCTAATAAAAAAGATCTCTAAACACAAATATAGTTGTGTTTCTTGTCATTCCAAATATTTTCAAAAGAGTATATTCAACTAAAATTACTGTTAAAACAAAATGAACAAAGTATGATAATATAAATATGTATCAGCATGATAAATAAGGATACACTATTAATAAGGAAGTGAGACCCAAATGGGTATTTTTCTCAAAAAAAATTAAAGTAATAAATGTTGAACAGAAAGGATAATGTCAAGTATGCTATGCATTTATCCACTTATTTCTTCTTCAAAATGTCAAGTCTGTTAAGATAAGAACTACAGATTTTTCACACTGCTGTATTCACAGTATTTTCACCGTTAAGAGAACATCCCTGATTTGAGTTTCAGGTAGACAAGTTCACTTTGTTTTGTTCCATGGCTACAGACTGACCTGTCTGGCCAGAGAGTCTGCAAATACATGGCCTTTGTAACTACAGCTGAGGGTAGAAAGAATAATACAAATCCACCATTAATGCTAGAAAAACTTAAAAGCACATGTTGTAATAGCATGTCAACAGCGTCCCCATGTACAAAGGACAATTAGTATAGTAGTCACAGGTGTCCAGGATCTTACTTAAAAGGATAGTTAAATGTTATTGAGAATAAGCTAATATTAAGACATGGACAGTGATCTTTTATCTTTACTCAGGAAGATAAACTACCTTAAACAAAAACTGTTTGAGGTATCTACTCACTGTACTCCAGAGGCATAAGGTAAGCAGAGAGGGTTGTGTAAGAGTGTGTCCCTTAAGAGCAGGTATTTCTGAATCTGACCACCCCCGCAGGTATTTCTGAATCTGAATCTTTGTATCCAAGTTTGCCCCACCTTCAGGGGAATAGGAGATAGGCCAAGCCCCAGCCCAGATAAAAGAAATATGCAGAAGAGATTGCAGACCCCATATTGGTTTAACAATATATTGGAAGAATGGATCAACTACTGTGACTAGGGCACTGATTGATACTGGGGCTGAGGCCACACTTATCTATGGAAACCCTGATAAGTTTAAACATGGAACTCCTATTACCATCACAGGTCTAGGAGACACTGAAATATCAGCCAGACAGGTTAAAATAACAATGAAAATTGGGCAGTTACCCAAGAAGGAATATGCTGTGGTTGTTGTACCCATTCCTGAATACATCATTGGAATAGATGTATTGAGAGGCATGACTCTGAATTTACCTGAAGGAAGATACCAATTTGCTGTGAGGAAGATAGGAATTAATACAGTTTTAGTAGGAAAACTAAAAATGGACCCAATCACTTTACCTGAACCTTCTGAAGTAATTACTTTAAAACAGTATCGTGTGCCAGGTGGGCAAGATGAAATTGCCACTACTATAAAGGAATATGTTGAAGCAGGAGTGTTAGTCCCTACAACCACAAGATGGAATAATCCTGTCTGGCCAGTAAGAAAATCAGATGGGACGTGGAGAATGACTGTGGATTATAGACAGTTGAATAAGGTGACTCCTTCTTTGTATGCTGCTGTTCCAGATACCATCACCTTAATAGAAAGGATCCAGAAATATGATGGGACTTGGTATGCAGTTATTGACTTGGCAAATGCCTTCTTCACCATCCCAATAGACCCTAAACAATGGGACCACTTCGCTTTCACTTGGCAGGGTAGAAAATATACTTTTACTCGCTTGCCACAAGGGTACATACATAGCCCCACTATTTGTCACAGGATTGTGGCTGAACAGTTGGATGAATTAAAGCTACCTGGTGTACAGCTTACCCACTACATTGATGATATCATGATACAGGGAAAAGATGCGAAAGTAGTGGAAAGGAGTTTGACCCTTCTAATTGAGCATATGAAAAGTAAAGGGTGGGAAATTAACCCTGCAAAGGTTCAAGGACCAGCTCAGAATGTGAAGTTTTTGGGTATACAATGGAACAAGGGGCTAAGGGAGATTCTTCCTCAAGCCCGACAAAAGATTCAGGATTTTCCTACCCCTACCAATAAGAAGGAGGCCCAAAAGTTCATAGGATTGTTTGGATACTGGAGGCACCACATTCCACATTTGGGACAGATTTTAAAACCTTTATATAGAGTCACACGGAAGAAATATGAATTCGATTGGGGACTTGAGCAGAGTAAAGCTTTTGAAGAAGCCAAGGCTGCCATACAATTGGCCCTAGATTTGTGGCCCATGCAAAATGGTCCAGTGGAATTGCAAGTGACTGTACAAGATGATTATGCAAACTGGAGCTTATGGCAAAAACAACAAAGCCGAAATGTACCTTTGGGATTTTGGTGTAGGAAACTCCCTTCATCTGGAGTCCAGTACACACCTTTTGAAAAGCAGTTGTTAGCTGCATATTGGGCTTTGGTGGAGACTGAACAACTGACTCTGGGCCATGAAGTGATATTAAGACCTGGAATCCCAATTATGACCTGGGTAATGAGTACCCCAGCTTCTCACAGAATTGGACATGCCCAAGAGGCTAGTATAATCAAATGGAAGTGGTATATTCAAAATAGAGCGAAAACAGGCAAAAGCGGAGTCTCTGCTCTGCATGAATCTATAGCAAACATAGAAATTGAGAGGAGTGACACACCCCCTGAGCCAAAGCAACAGTTGGTACAGTCCACTGTCAAATGGAATGAGGGATATGATGTATTAACTGAGGAACAAAAGAGACATGCATGGTTTACTGATGGGACAGCAAAATATTTGGGGCAAAAAAGACATTGGAAAGCAGTGGCCTATAACCCATGTACTAGAAGGACTTTGGAAAGTACTGGGATAGGTGCAAGTAGCCAATATGCTGAACTTATGGCAGTATATCAAGCCGTCAAAATAGAACAAGGAGGACAGTGTCATATATTCACTGATTCATGGGCGGTAGCTAATCGGTTAGCTACATGGATGCCCATGTGGAAAAATGAAAATTGGGAAATTCATGGGAAACAAGTCTGGGGCAAAGAATTATGGGAAGATATCTGGAACATGTCTTTGGTCACTGACTTGTCAGTTTTTCATGTAGATGCTCACGTGGCCCCCACCACACCAGAACGTGAGTACAATGCTCATGCTGATCGACTGGCAAAGATTGCTACTGAACATATTGTCCCTACTTTGACAACAACTGATGATCCGGTATTAGCAAAATGGGTCCACCAAACAGCAGGCCATTTGGGGGTCCAGGCCACACACCAGTGGGCACAAGATCGAGGTATTAGTATCTCTCATTCACTGTTAAAACAGATAGCAGAAGAATGTCATATATGTCAATTGGAAAAGGAGCGAACTGTTCCTCGGGTAGTAACTGGAGAGATAGCAAGAGGAAAAGTCCCAGCCCAAATCTGGCAAATACATTATATTGGTCCACTACCACTGGATAAAGGATGCAGATTTATATGTACTTGTGTTGATACCTATTCAGGGGTACTAGTAGCTTGTCCCTATAAGAATGCAACCCAGAAAAACACTTTTAAAACCCTAGATCTCATAAGTTTATATTATGGAACCCCAATGCAGATTCAAAGTGACAATGGGTCACATTTCAAAGGCAATGAAATGAAGAAGTATTGTATACTAAACAATATAGAATGGATATATCATATTCCATATTATCCAGAAGCATCTGGGTTAATTGAAAGAATGAATGGATTACTGAAAGAACAATTGAGGAAGTTAAGTTCCAATAATTCATATCAACATTGGAAGGATAATTTGTTCATGGCTTTGCGTAATTTGAATAATAGACCATTGGGAGGAAGTACACCTCTAGCCAGAATAATGACCCCCAATCTGCAAATTAGAAAACAACAAACACACAAGATCCCAAATATTGAGTATTGGACCTTGAGGCCAGATGTCCCAGCACCGTACCCAGGACCACCTGGTTCGGTGGGGTATGATTTACATTGTTTAGAGGACTTTTGGTTGGACAGGAAAGAAGTAAGAAAAATTTCCACTGGAATATGCATAAGAATCCCTAAAAATCACTTTGGACAGATTTTACCCAAATCAGGATTAGCAGCTCAAGGAATACATGTATTGGCTGGAGTAATAGATTCTAATTATCAAGGAGAAATTGTTGTAACATTCCAGAATTTAGGTGAAGGGCCCATACAGATTCACAAGAATGATAGGATAGTTCAAGTGATTATCGTTCCTTGTAAAACAATGCCACTTGTAAAAACTGACCCTCCTTCCAAAATAACTGTCACAGGAACTGAAGGATTTGGTTCTACTGATAGAATAAAATCAGGAGCTAAAGTATGGGTAAAACGGAAGCCAGATGATGTTCCAAAGGCTGCAGAGATTATAGCATATGGGAAGGATAACACTGTAACTATTGTTTATTCTGGAGAAGATGATTACAAAATTGTACCCTTAAGTCATTTATTCTACCGTGAGTGAGGCTACAATAGTCTGGTTATCGTCTCTTTGCTTCTTCTTGATTTTTTGTTTGTTCACCTTGTTTGTTAGATTTGTTTCCACAGGCTTGTACCCTCCATCTGTAGATGCCTGACAGCTTAAGCTGGATGTCACCCCGTCTGCAACTGTGATGTGTCACCCTTGGACCTGGCATCAAGCATATTAAGAACTGACCTCTCAAATGGGACCCCTTAAGACAGGGACAGCCCTACATCCGATTTCAGCAGCAAGTAGCCATAGAAGAAGAGATCTTCACCCCTTACCACAAGATTTTGGGGCCCCATTTGTTCGGGGTGGGGGGAAGGATGAGGAGCTTGTGCTCAAGCCCCACCCTAAAATATGGTTTTTTGTGTTTATTGTGTGCTATTCTTGTTATATTGTTGTAAAATTTTGTTGACACCAGTTATTCCTACTGTATTTTTGCCAAGTAAGGGACATGAAAGATCTTGGGGCCGAATGTAAGGGTTATGGGATTTAAAGATCTCCCATGCCCCATGGACGTACTGACATAGCAGAGCAAGAGAAAGCGGAAATCGAGAGAAAGTGAAAGCCGAGCTAACGGTCCTGCGGTTTGCTAAGCCGAGCTAGCAGTCCTGCGGTTTGCTGACGTAGCGGGAAGGGGCGGAGCAAGAGAAAGCGGAAAGCGAGAGAAAGTGAAAAGCCGAGCTAACAGTCCTGCGGTTGGCGGCGGTTGCGGCAGAGGCAGCGGCAGGGGGAAGCCCTTTTTTTTTTTTTTTTTTTTAGTAAGGACTTTCTGCTAAGGACTCCTGCTGAGGACTGCCAGGGGCCGGAGCTGCTGGGAGTGCGCTTCCCGGACGCTGGGTGGTTGCTGTGAGTGGGGAGAGGAGGACCTTTGCCTGAGGTAGCCTGTTCTGTTTTAAAGGCTTGAGAATGTGGGTGCTTTCTACTTTATCTACCTGTGCCAATGTCATAACTACTCTGATGGCTTTCACTTTCTGGTTTTGGGACTCAGTCTTTTGGTATCTTAATAAATTTTCTAGTTTATTTCCCCAAATGGCAAATATGATGTATTTTGTGATGGATAATTATATCAGCATATTTGTAATCTCTATAGGCATTGTGAATATGGCATTGCTGATACACTACCACACACTGAAACAAAGCTGAATGGATCCTAAAAAATACATCTCCAACCTAAATACTACCCTTTATATCTGAGGACTTCAACTTTAATATTTATACTCCTCTCAAATACCCTCATTTCCCAGTTCATCAACCTCCTTAACTCTCATGGTCTGTATCTTCACTTCACCTCAGTCATACACGGGGATGATCATACCTCTGATTTCATCACCACCCACAGGTACCCCACCTCCAGAATAAAAATGTACAACTCATATTCATGTGACATGTGACCTAGACCTTCTCTATCCTTTCATTTGCCCCCTAGCTCTGTCCCTTTTCTCCCCCTAAACCTATACCCTTCTCCCTACCTCAACCTATAGTCACTCCATCCATCCTTGATTTCCCAGGCTACCTTGTAGGACAGTTCCCCCCTGCTGAGCCTTGGAAAGAACTAATGATTCCAAAAAGGTGATGAATAAGGAAGGAAATATTCCAGGTATCTCTCTTCTTACTTATAATCCTATACCACCAACAGTCAGAGGCTTATCAAATTTAACATACTCAAAATTTAAGTACTTTTCTTTCCCCTTGTACACTTCTTCATCCTAACTTCTCAATTTCTATTCAGAGTACTACCATTCCTCTAGTAAGCAAATCAAGCATTCATTAAGCATTTAGTATCAAGCACTATGTTAAGGATACAAATGGTTTAAAAAAAAAAAAAGGCAGTCCTTAACCTCCAAGAGTTTGCATTCTAATAGAAGAGACAACACATATATAAACTGGTATATACAAGACACATTCAGAGTAAATACAAGGCAACTTTAGAGAGATAGCACTAACAGCCTGGGATACCAGGAAAGACTTCCTGCAGCAGCTATCATTTCAGGTTGTCTTGAATGAAGCCAGGAATTCTAAGAGGCAGCGATCAGGATGAAGTGCATGCTAGGCATCAGAGACAGGGCAAAGGCATGGCAGACGGAAGATGAAGCAACTTATATTCGGAACAAATAAGCTCAATATGGTTGAACAAGCATAAAGTACATGTGAGAAGACTGAAAAGACCGAAAAGAGTCAAGTTGCAAAGACCTTTAAATACCAAAGTAATTTTATTTGATTTTAGAAGTAAGTGGAAAACACTAGCATTTACTGAGTAGACTAATGATATGGTCAGACTTGAATTTGAGAAAAATCAATTTGGCAGTTCTTAGAGAGCTGGTTTGGAGTAGGAAGGAACTTGAGGCAGGGAGATCATTTAAGAGTCTAATGCAGTAACCTAGATGAGAGGTGATGTGGGTGTAAACTAGGGTTGTGACTATGTTAGTGTAGAGGAAGAGGATTAAGACAGAATTCTTCTGGAAACAGAAATGACAAGATTTGATGGAATACATGGTTAAGAGTTAAAGTAAAGAATTAAGGAACACACTGAGGTCCTAAACCTGGATAACTGGAAGGATGGTGGTGCTCTTAACAATAATAGCAAAATTCAAAAGAAGTGTGGGAAAATTATGAGTTCTATTTTGGACATGTTGAGTTTGAGATGCCCCTGAAACATCCCGTTTAAAATGTGCAACATGCAGTTCATGATATAGGACTAGAGGGCAGGATAAATATACAGATCTTGAAGTCATCTGCATAGAGAAGACAACTGAAGTCAATGGAGCTCATGAGATCACCGAGAGAGTATAAAGGAACAAAGGGGAAGAGTGTTCAAAGCCCAAAGGGATGCCTATAGTTAGAGGGTAGGAT
The DNA here is from genome assembly GCF_028583685.1 of Petaurus breviceps papuanus. Taxonomy (NCBI): domain Eukaryota; kingdom Metazoa; phylum Chordata; class Mammalia; order Diprotodontia; family Petauridae; genus Petaurus; species Petaurus breviceps. The sequence continues at coordinate 1,731,253 of NW_027187241.1, forward strand.
AGGAATGAAGATCCAAGAAATGAGACTGAGAAGAAACAACCACATAATCAGGAGAAATAACAACAGTATCATGAAAACAAAGAAAGAAGAGAACCTCTAAGAGGACAGTGTGGTCAACAGTGTGAAATACTGCCAAGAAGTCAAGGATGAGGATTGAGAAAAAGTCACTAAAGTTGACAATTAAGAGACTATTGGTAACACTGGAAAGTGTAGTTTTTGTTGATTAATGAGGTCAGAAATCAGAGTACACAGTGTTTAGAAGAGAGTGAAAGAAGAGAAAGTGGAAGTTTGTAACCTCAAAGCCATCCTAAATTCTTTCTTCCTTTCTCCAGCCCCATATCCAATCATCTGCCAAATCTTGCCCATTCTACCATAATATCTTTCAAGTCGTCTCTTGTATTCTCACCATTCACACCACAACCACCATGATCCAGACCCTGATTACTTTACCTGAACCTACCTGCAATAACCCTGTCCATGGCTTTCCTCTCACTAGCCTCTTCCGTCTCCAATCCTTTTTTCACCTAGCTACCAAAACGTACAGGTCTTACCATACCACTCCCCATGGTTACCTATTGCCTCTACAATAAAATATAAACTTCTCTGCTCAGCATTTAAGTCTTTCACAATCCGACTTCAATTGATTTCACACACTTTCTCCTAGCACTCTGCACTAGGCAAACTGATCTTGTTATACTCCATAAATGACAACTCAGCTCCCACTTCTGTCTTTGTATAGGCTGTTTCCTATACCCAAAACACTTTCCTCCTTTATCCCTATCTCTTGGAAGACCTAGCTCTCTTGCCAACTCAAGTGCTTTCCTACTAGGTACCTCTGCTAATTTCCCCAGCTATTAGTAATACTCAACTGTTTTTATTTTGTTTTGGATTCACTTACAGATCTCTAATAAATACTTGTTAAAATAAACTAATCATCAACCAAAAAAACTAGACTGGGAAAAAGTGAGTCACAGGACCTAAGGAAGTCATATTTATAGATAGGAAAGTAGTCTGTGGTTAGATTCAAAGCTGGGAAGACAGAAATTTTAGTCCTTGTGATGGATGCACAGTAAACATTCAAATATTGAATCAAAGAATGAATTACTTTTATTATGGCAAGTAAAGCTCTTTAAAGTTGTAGTAAGATAATAGGTGGTTGGTTGTTGTCCTTCATTCTCGAAGAGACCAAAATGATATCACTGAGTTAGAGTCAAGTTTCAGTGTGTCTGACTGTGGCTGATCAGACCATTTAGGAACTCGGAATGTACTACCACAGGTTGGGCACAAATAGTCCATGTAAACATCTGGGGTAGGTTCTCTAAATTTGTGCATGTCGAATTTCTTTTGAGCTGCTTACAGCACCTTCTCCAATGAGGGCATGCCATGCCATGCTGAGTGGGCCAGTGCCTCCCTTGTCACACAATCCAATCCCATGTCACACAATTCCAAAGTTCTATCTATTGAGTCTGAAAACTAACTGTGATTCTAAGAATCCATTAGAGGAGGTCTAGTTATCTGATCACATTTGAAAGAGGTTCCTAAGTAGCCCATTATCTGAGGTGCTAGAAAAGGAACCTACAATATATTAATAGTGCAATATTATAGCTTAGAGCAACTTATTATATTTAAGTCAATAACTATTTATTAAATTCCAGCTACGTGCCCAGGTACTATGCTAAATGTTGGAAATACATATATATATACATATATATATGAAGGCAAAAATAATCCAAGCCCTCAAGGGAAGCACATTCTAGTGGGAGGAGACAACATGCAAACAATTGCATATAAACAAGATATATACAGAACAAGCTGGAAATAACCTCAGAGGAATGGCACTAACATTAAGAAGGATGAAGAAAAGCTTCTTACAGAAGGTGGGAACTTAGTCGCAATCTGAAAGAAACCAGGAGATGGAGGTAAGGAGGAAGAGCACTTCAGGCATGGGGGATATAGACAATTAAAACACTGGCAGCTGGGAAATGGAATGTCAAGTACAAATAAGTAAAAAGGCCAGTGTCATGTGCAGTGAAGGGTGTAAGGTATAAGAAGACTGGGGAACAGGGATCATTTTGCTAATTGAATGGTAAACTGATATAGGGAAAGGCCTGAAGCAGGGAGACCAACCAAAAAGAAGGCTATTATAATAGTCCAAGTGTAAAATAATGAAGGCCTATACCAGAATAATGGCCATGCCAGAGAAGAGAGAAGGAGACATATATAAGAGATTACTGTGAAGGTAGAAATAGCAGGTCTTGGTAAGAGATTAGATATGAGGGGCTGAGAAAGAAGTAAGGAGCTGAAGATGGCACCTAGGCTGTGAATCTGGATGGTACTTTCAATAGTAATAGGGAAGTCAGAAAGAGGTGGGGATTGGGGGGGAGGGAGGTAAAGATGGGGAGGTGGAGAATGAATTCAATTTCAGACATATTGAATTTAAGTCTATGCAAGATAAGAGACTGGAAGTCTGAAGAGAGGTTTGAGTAAAACAAATGTGAGATACATCTGCACAGAGATAATAACTGAATCTATAACAATTTATATTCAACATATGGTTTTATATTATAATGCATTAGTACATATTTAAATTTTTCAAACATTCTTTGTAATATATAATTTCATAAATACTTAAGTCAAGAAATAGTTGTTCAATTAAAAAGTAGCATAATTCTGTGATTCTCTAGAATTCTCAAGAGGCAAAGCCTAGAAAACACAAGCTGTCATACAGAAAATAACTAAGTTGGATCAGTCATTCCTCCAACTACCAAATAATTAAATTTTAACTCACCATCTAGTGGAGGAAAAGGTCCTACTCAGAGGAAAAATTTAGATACTCCAGCAGTCTAGTGCCAAATTAATAATGCTGTAATGTTAACAGAATTTGACTAAAGAAATGTCAATGTGTAGTGAACTTCCATCAAGTCCTAAGATTTAAGGTAGAGAGCTATACTAACTTAGACCACCCTTACTGCATATTATTAGTCTAGTCAAACTCAAGTGTTCCTTTTACTTAATTTCCTCTAAACACTTCTTTTTTAAATTTAATGTATAAAAGGCAGTTTGATGGCACAGTGTACTAGACATGGAATGAGGAAGACTCAAAGTCAAACTTGGTCTTAAATACTTACTAGCTATGTAAAACTAGCAAGTTGCTTATTAACCTTTGTCTGCCTCAGTTCCCTCATTTAGAAAATTAGTATAACCCATTATATATAATGGGTATATATACCTACTTCCCAGGAGGACTGTGAGGATAAAATGAGACAGTATTTGTAAAGTGCTTTGCAAACCTTAAAGTTATATTAATTCTAGTTACTAGTATTACTCATGATACTATGAATAATTTATAATTAATAATGTTGTTAATAATATTAATGCTATCCTTATAAAAATCCTAATTTTATATAAAACCAAAAAATGAAAAGCTTATTTCTTAGGCTTCAATGAAAACTCAAGTGAATTAGAAAAAAAACAAGAAATACAAAATTTAAAGTTTTCAATAAAATTAGTTCTGAAACTACTTTAACAGACTGTTTAAATCATTCTCAAGTTTCAACATGGTAAACTGCATGACCGACCTAAGCAAATATTCTACCTGCTCCACTGTAAAGTTCTTCCCTCACAAAGTAACATCAGAGACAGCCTTCAAAGCATTCTCTGCCTCACATTCCCTGCCCTTTGGTCTTCTCCCTTATTCTCAGGAATTAAGTTGTAACAGTGATGATCAATAGCATTTACCAAATAAATTGTTTTATTTATTTAAGTTGTTCCTGCCTGCTGTGTAGAATTAAAAAAAAATTTTTACAATCACACAAATAAACTGAAGAGCCTTTGTAGCCTCACTTTAGAGCATAGGTTCCCAAAGTGGATGATACCACTCTCTGGCGGGGTGCTGGAATGATCCAGGGGGGCAGTAGTAGCCTTGGGCGCAAGTAGGGGCATTGAATAAAAATAAGGGGGTGGTGGGAGCATAAGGAAAGAAGAAAGTTATTTGTACATGTTTCATGTGTTAAAGAGTTAAAGTTGCAGTGATTGTTTTCCAAATAAGCACACATAACACAAGTTATAACCAATCTGTGGTCAGGTCTGCCGACAGGTCTTAAGCAATGTTGGCAGGTGAGCATGTCACACATTTTGGGGAAGTCCAGCATGCACTGGCAGGAATATGTGCATGTAATGATTTGTTTACAATACTATATGGTTACATGATGCAATATTCAAGGCAATTAAAACCCACAAATTTACAATAAATTATTAAACTTAAAATGTCATTTTTAGAAAAAAATTTATATTTTTTTGAAATGACACAATTTAAAAAATAAACCATTAAAAAAAGTAGATTTCCAGGATGGCGCTGAGTAATTTCTTTTTAAAGGGGGCAATAGGTCAAATAAGTTTGGGAACCTCTGCTTTAGAGATAAGTTTAAAAATCCAAAAGCATGGATCAGTGACATCTGTAATGTTGAAAATACATATATACATACACGCACATGCACACATATACATACATACATATACGTACGTACCACTGTGATTGGGTAGAGGGGGTTCTGAATGGATAAAAGAAGAACTTTGTTGCCCCCTGATGGATCATCAGTGTTTCCTGGTCGAGTGATCCTTTTACTTGTAGAGTAGTTGAAAAAGGCTTGTTGGCCAGCTATATACACCGGTTCATCAGCAGCAAAGGTGACACACTCTTTGGCACTATCTATGTTTTCAAATTCCACTAGAGCCTGGCGTTTAAATGGCATCATCATCACATAGCTAGTTTCAGAAAAAAAGAAAGCATGAGTTCATGTGTAGTGTCCAGTCCTTTTTATAGTCAGAACAAATACTAATAGTTTTTCTCCAGTAAAACATCAGATAAGCCTTGACCATCTTTACTCAACATCAATCTACTATAGAATTAATCACACACACTGAAGATTAAGTGTTTATTTAGGCACTTATTTCTCTGGGTTATCTTGTTCCTCCTACTTCCCTGGGTCAGAATCATGGTCACATTCACAAGGAAAGTACTAATTGGGTGATGGACTTAATCAGGATAACACTCTCAGATAATAATAATAGATAAAATCCTAATATGGAAATTTAAATTGACCCTGGGTGTCAGAGTTATGTTTCTTTTTTTTTAAAGCAATTGGGGTTAAGGAACTTGTCCAAGGTTACATGGCCAATTATTTTGTGTGGGTGTTAAGTATATGAGGCCAGAATTGATCCGGGTCCTCCCGACTCTGGGGCTGGCGCTCTTATTCACTGCGCCACCTAGCCGCCCCCAAAGTTATATTAAGAAAAAAAAAGACTGATATCATACTGAGGAAAATCACCCTCCTCCCTCCTGCCTTTTCTGGATATCTAATACCCTTCAATATCAGGTAGGTTATTACATATCAGGTAGGTAGTAATAACATACTCAACCTCACAGTGACCCAGGTAACTCTCTAAACTAAAAGTTGCAAAATAGTAGTCAAATATGTATTTATAAAGGGAATTTTAGCATCAGGAACTCCTTATATTGATTTAAGACTCAATATGATAATTCTGTTGCTAATAATAACATACATTTCCAAAATGTTTGGTAAGGTAAAAAGCAGTCGCTGTGGAATGATCAAATTTTCAATGTTAAATTATAAATATTAAATATTTACTACTCTCTTCCCACTTAAATTTTTTTAACTACACTAAAGAACCCTTTTTTTTATAAGAAGCACCCATTTTTCAGAGCCTGGAACCAAGAAAAAGTCAATGTGTTTAAAAATGTGGTTCTCATTCATGGCACACTATTAGCAATGGTTCACAATCAGGTTACCAGGGGCATCCTGGTATCCCTACAAACAATCAAGGGGCACAGAGCAAATAAGACAATTTTTTTTCTTTATTATGTGGAAGAAGGATGGCTTCAATCAATACTTTAAGGGATTAATTTCATTAGTGTGGGTATTCCTTCTACCAATAAATATCACAACACTTTTACAATTTACAAAGTTGTCTTTGAGAGTTGCTGTGGCTGAAATATTCATCACCCTGCAGCCAACTTGCAGTGATGAGCTTTTCTGAAGACAGGTTTGTCCTTGTACAACAAACATAAAATCCATCACCAGACTCAAACTCCCAAGACTTTGCACACTGGTACGACTTATAAGCATTTGTACTCTCTGCTGGTAAAGCTTTTGAGAATGCAGAGTCCCCTATATAAAACAAGGAAAAAGGCTTTCAGAGAAAGACAGGACTAGGAAGGGTCCTCGAAAGTCAGCTAGTCCCACTTTCTCATTTTACAGACAAGTAAACTGAGGTCCAGGGACTTGCCCAATGTCACAAAGGTCGCCTCAGAGGCATAATTTAAATCAGGTCTTCTGACTCCAGGGCCAATATTCTTTCCACTGTACCAACAATGATAACATTTATTAAGTGCTTATTATGTGCCAGGAATGAGGTCCTATCCTTACTCTGGTCATCCCAATCTAAAAAGACAATGGAATCTGGAAAAAGTAAGGCAGTGCATTTAAAGAATGACTAAACATAAAAGCAGAATACAAATCTTGGCAAGAAAGAAAAAGATGATTTTCTAGAAAGGGAAAGCCTTCAAGAAAGAAGTGTACAAGAATTCATATAGCACCCTGGAGTCAGAGCTTTACCAAGAAAAAAAGACTGAGGAAAACTGACCTCCTATCCCTACCTTATCTGGATTAATTTTATACCCTTTAATATCCTATGATGTTGGTAACAACATACAAATAACACTCTTTGCTTCTTTGGACAAAAGAACCAAATAAGCTAAAGGGCTAAGGGATGAATTCTTTATATATATTCTCGTATACACCTGGCCTTAATGACATTGCTTTCTATTACTCAGACTAGAAGAAACAAAAATATAAGAGATGAATAGATTTAAACTTGCATGAAAAACTTAAAAATCCAAGGCCTACTTTTTTTTTTCTTTTAAGCAATTGGGGTTAAGTAACTTGCTCAAGGTTACACAGCCAGGTGTTTCTGGGTGGGTGCTAAGTGTCTGAGCCCGGGATTCGATCTCCAGGTCTTCTCAACACTGGCGAGCCGGTGCTCTTACTCGCTGTGCTACCTGGCCGCCCCAAGGCCTATTTTTAAGAGTGGAAAGAAGAATGAACTTTCTTCCTTCTTGTCAGGGTACCATAACAATTGTAGAATATCTTTATCTGCACCACACAACTTAGCCCTTTATTATACTGGTTTATTCTGTTTGATATGTGTCTTGTCGCCAAGATTACAACTATCTTAAGGGCAGAACTTTAGAATCCTCCGAGTGTTGTTCAACAAATACTTCCTGACTGATGTGCAGATGGAAGAATTTGCTGTAATTAGCTATGTACAAAAAAAGGGTATTTACCCCCAAATGGCTTCACAATTACCTAGCACTGAACAACTGTGCACAGTTAGTCCTGCTCTTCTAGCATCCTACATTTCATGGATGTTACAATCATTCCAATATCAAACTCAATTTTTGTTTTCCAAGTTGTGCTTTTAATTTTCCCAACTTTATTTTTGGCCAACAACTCCAACATTTCTTAGCTATAAAGAACTACAAAGAGAGGCTCAGACACTAAGGATGAAAAAAATGTGCAAAGCTGCCTGCTTCTTTTCAGCTGCTTGGTGAGAATGCACTATCAAAACGCTGGCCAGCTGATTCCCACAGTTCAATGCCAATACCAAGGTTTCGATTCAAAAAAGAATTTTTTAATGCCAGAGTGCCAGTACTGTGGCAGACCCTGATGAAAAGGAAAGCCCCCTTGCCTTCTAGGAAGGATATTTCCATTTTACTTGCATTCAAGTCTATCTGCTATGACCAGACTTCTGCTTTGATCTACAGCCTCCTTAGAACAGCCTCAAGTGATTGTCTCTATGTGAACTCCAAAAGGTCTAAACTGACATGGACCTACTGGCACCTATTCCAAACACAAGAAAACTGCCTGTGGCTTTCTTTGGAGTTAGCTTGAACCATTAGTGCTGAAACAAAACCATAGTAGTCTTTGGAGTGGAAGTGAAGTAGGGAATAATACTTTCTCAGGTATTCAACTTTCATAAGGTGCTATTATTGTACAATAAAAGGCTCAACCTAATTCTATTGGCCACTTCCTTCAAAGAGGAACCTATTATTGCTAGATACCTTCTAAGCACTCATTAGCTATTTTTAATATCATCAACATACTCTGATGTTAGTTAACTTCCAGTTAACTTCCCAGAAACTTTTATTGTTCAAAGCAAGAAAAGCACAAACCTAAAATTTTTCTGTTGAATCTTCCATTTTATGAGGAGCAATGCAGCATGGTGGAAACAGCATGATACAGAAAAACCTAAGCTTGAATTGTACTTCTGACACTGTGAGCTCTGTGAACCTAAGCAAGTCCCTTACGTACTCTGAACTTTCTCTTCTGTAAAAAGGGACAATATAGCACCTATCTCACGAGGCTGTCAGAAGGATCAAATGACAATGTATATAAAGTGTTTGGTGAACCATAAACAGGCTGTCATAAATATCAAATATTATTTTCAGTTTGGTTTACATCCCAGATGCCTACAAACTAGAAAACAATGGTTTTGTCAAAAAACAAACATAATCAACTCAACTTTCAACTGCCCATTTTAAGAATAGTGACATAAGTATTAAAAAATAATTTATTACACAGTTTTGGAATATAGCACATAAGAACATAGATTTAAAGGTAAAGGGGACTTTATAAGACATCTAATCCAATCTTCTCATTTTACAGATGAAGAAACTGAGACCTAGGAGGTGAATGCAACTTATTAGCTGTATGACTTTGGGTAAGACATGGGACATCTCTGGGTCTCAGACTGCTCAGCTATAAAATGAGGAGACTGGGTTGGAGGATTTTTCCAAATCCCTGGCCTAAATGAACTATAACCTAGCATACTGAAAAACCTGGCAGATGTGATTATTGAGTCATTGTCAGACATATCTGAAAGATTGTGCAGGAATACAGAGATATACAGTGGGAATGGAAAAGACAAATGTCCCAATTTTCAAAAAATGAGGAAAAAGGAGCCTAAAAACTACAACCTAACAAATTTTACCCACTGGAATATCTAGAAAAATTTTGAAACATTATTTAAGATGACGCTTAGTGAACATTTAGAAAATGAAGTAGTGCTCCATGTCTTCATCAAGAAGAGGTCATGCCAGACTAACCTCATGCTCTTTATTTGACAGGGTAAGCAAATTCAAGAGACTGGTATGGATAAAGTTGAGATTTTAACAAAGCATTTGAAAAAATCTTCTTGTGATATTCTTGTAGAAAGGTGAAGATATGAGCCAGATGATAGTACAATTAAGTGGATTCAGAACTGGTTCAATGGCCAGACTCAAACATCAATGGATTGATTTCAACTTGTTCATCTCCAATGGAATGCCCTAGAAATATGTGCTTGGACCTATGCTGTTTTATATTTCTATCGGTGATTTTGAATAATGACATAAATTACATGCTTATTTTGTTTGCAGGTGACAAAAAGCTGGTAAAGATAATTAACAAATTGTAATTGGTCAGAATTTTAAAAAATCTTGACAGGCTAGAATACTGGGCCTAATTTATTATGAAATTTAATAGAGACAGATTTAAAGCTTTACACATAAAAAATTACAAAAGATGGAGGGACTGCAAAAAATAAGCATCATCAAAGTAGTGCTAGTAGAGCTGTGGACTGATACAATCACTCCAGAAAGCCATTTGGAACCATCACCCAAAAGTTAATTAATTGTGCTTATCCTTTGACCCAGCAATACCACTACAAGACCTATACCCCTAAAGACATCAAAGAGAGAAGAAAAGAACCCATATATACAAAAATATCTGTAGTAGCTCTTTTTGTGGTGACAAAGAACTAGAATTCAAAGTGTCTATCAAATGCAGAATGACTAAATTCTTTTCTATTAATATAATAAAACAAAATATTATTATACCATAAGAAATTACAAAAGGGATAGTTTCATGGAAACTGAGATGTATGAACTAATGCAGAATAAAGTGAACAGATGAGAACAATATATAGTATCATAAGGAAATAATTTTGAAAGACTTAAGAATGCTGACCCATTAATGTCATGAAGAACCACGATTTCAAAGGACTGATATTGAAGAATGCTACCCACCTCCTGACAGAGCTAATGGACTCAAGTTACAGAATGAGACAATATACTTTACATGGCCAATGTGGGAATTTGTTTTGCTTGACCATGCCTATTTGTTACAAGGGTTTGTTTTTCTTTTCTTTTTTTTATTAAGGGGAAGGTAAAAAAGAAAATAAGTACATACATTTTTTTTAATGACCTATGGAAAGTATGTGAAAAGAGAAAAAAAAAAGGCTGAAGAGCTAAAATATAATAAGGTAGCAATGACACCAAAAACTAACTTGAATTTCAGTTTTTAATGGATTTTTTAAAACACAAACATATTTTCCTAACAAAATTCATTTCTTGGGGGACAAATTATAAAAGCTTTAAGGACGGTTTCACATTTGAGAAAATAAATACTATTCTCTCCATTCTTCTTTAAAGGGCCTAATGGAAACTAAGAGTTTCTGATGAATTAATTTACCAAAATTGATTTTATAGCCCACACTGTTATCAGGGTAGATAATTAGTACGAATTCAGTTTTTCTTCCATCTATAATGTAATTTTTCTAGGTATAAAAGAACATTTAATTATCATATGTTCCCGCCCCCCAAAAAAGTCCTACATTTGGCTCCAAAAAGGTCAACTTCACAAATACAAAAGGAGGAAGGCATGGTTAAGACCTAAGTTTATCTTAAAGAGACAGGGGAGTTTTCATGGACTGCAAGCTCAGCAGAGGTCAACACTGTGGTGTGGTGACCAGGAAATCTAATGTAATCTTAGGGCGTATTAAAAGATATGCAATAACTGAGATGAGGGTGAGTAAAAGACTGCTGTATTCTGCTTTGGTCAGATGAAAACTAAAGTACCTATGTTTAGTTCTGGGAACATTTTAGAAAGGACAACGATAAATTAGAATATGTCCAGAGGAGGTCCATTAGAAAGGTAAAGGGCAAATTTAAGTCATACGAGGATTAATTGAAGGAATTAAGGATAATTGTTCTGGAAAATTTAGGGGAAACATTATAGTTGTCTTCAAGTTTTTAAAAGAGCTATCAGTGGAAAGAAGACTAAACTTGTTTTCCTTTGCTCAAAAACTAGGAACTAGGAACAACAAAAGGAAATTGCAAAAAGGCAAGTTTAATCTTTATTTAAGAAAAATCTAACAATTGAAGCTTTTGAAGAGTGAAATGGGCTGTTCCCAGTTTGATTCTCTTCCAACCGGTAGCCCCCACTGGAAGTCTTTAAGCAAAGGCTGGATGACTACTTTGAGGAGATCATGAATGGGATTCTTGTTCAGTTACCTCTGAGGTCCCTTCCAGCTTTTAAGATCTTGTAATTCTTTAGAGCCTTCCCGCTCTAAATCTATGTTTCTCAGATGAAATATGCCTATATAAATTTCAGAGGAAAGAAAAACAAAATGTACATGCAAAACCCCACAAGCATTGGTTTAAAAGATTTTAAAACTAAGTCACACTCAAACTTAACATCTACTATATTAGGGCACTACAGACCTCTCCCAGTAATTCAACTAATTTGCAGCTATTGTCAATTGTACATACCATATTGTTCCAAATTTTTCAAGAGCCTCCACAAGGTCTGCTTCCACAACTGATTCACAGAGCCCTCGAACATGAACAACAGGAGAAACAGAAACTTTATGATGACTTCCACCTGCCTCCTAGAGCAAGGAAAAAATAAATTTCTGGTTATATCTTTTATAATCTAAACACCATACTTTTGCAAATTTAATTTTTATTTTAAAAACTTAAATCATACTCCCAATTAGTAAGATTACATAAGAGAAAAGTATTCAGTTAAACATTGGGTTTTCAAAAGTTCTCAAATAATAGCTTTCAATCATAACTTGAATGCAAAACAAAATTATTTCAGAATTCAACTCTGCATACAGAGAATCACAAATACAATTTCAAGAAGCTATCTTGATATAACTTGACTGTGGATACTATATCTCACTATTTACCTTCATTATCTTTTCTTCAAAACCCAAGTTCTAAATAACCTTTAGTACCAAAAATCCCATTTTTGTCCTCGAGAGCATTAACCAAATAATATTATACCACTCAAGATGATGACATACTTTCAGTTGTTTTTCTCCTGTGATAGTAATGGATTTACCATTATCATTAATCAATTAACTAGGGAATAAGCTGGTCCCATTACAATTTGGGAATAGCTCACTTAGGGACCAATTTGCACGACAACCTATAATTTCATGTTTTTATCTTTCCTTATGAGTATTAAATACTCAAACCTGCTAATCAAATGGAAAGGAATCATAAAATCTTTGAGCTCTAAGCACCTCAAAAAGGATTATCTAGTTTATCCCGCTCACTTTATAGATAAGGAAACTAAGGTCTAGAGGGGAAAGAAGGAAATGGGAAGGAGTTAAGCATTTATAGGATAAATGATTTGTCCATGGCTACACAAATTAGCAGTATAGGCCCAGGTTCTTATTCTCAGTCTCTTTATACCATAGCATGCTGCCTCTAATTCTTCTTGTGGATTCCTTTATGAAAATCTATCCTTCCCCTAAAGGGGATATTATGGGTGTTTGAACACAAACCATTTAAATATAAATAAGGAGTTTCAAAAATGTAAAGTAAATTATAGGAACTAGAACTGGAAAAGACCCTAGTAGCAATCTACTCCAACTTATCATTCCACAGACTGGGAAATTAGGACTGTGGGAGGTTAAAAAAAAAAAAAAAAGACGACCAACAGGTACACAGTTGAATCTGAAGCCAGGTCCTTTGATTCCAAACCCAGCATTCTTTCCGTCTATACACACCATGCTGCATCTCATCTATGAAAATTCTTTAAAAACAGATGGCTCAAGAAACCATGAGGGAGATTGTAAGAAAATATGATGATACCCAGGAAGCAGCCATTATCAAATCTACTTATGTGTCTCCAACTACTCCATTACACGGACCTTCTGTTCTAATCAACAGCACATTCACATCTCCTTTCCTTTGATCACACACATTCCCCCTTGGCTAGAACACCTATCTCTTTCCTTTCTGCTTCACCAAGTGCTAGGCTCTTTTTATGGTCCCACTTCACCTTCTGGATGACACCTGTTGTTGATCACCACAGTTCTCAATGATCCTCCTCTGAACTGATGCAGAACTTAAGTCTTTACCATTCATTTGGCCCTTAAAAAAATACTTGGTACCACAAAATCTCAACTATACTATAAATCAGTAGTCATTAAAACAACTTCATAACGATTAAAAAATATTGGGTCTGTGAAACTGAGTAGAAAAGAAGCAGAAGCAAAAGCTTTGCTTTTGAATATGTGCCACAAGTTAAATATGTGCCAGACATTAGAGACACAAAAGACAAAAATGAAACAGTCCTTGTCCTCAAGAAGCTTCAATTCCATCAAGGGAAACATGTACATAAATAAAAGCAAAATACACACAAAATAAATACAAAGTATTTTCAAGGTAGGTACTAGTAGATGGAGGGAAGAGCATCAGAAAAGGTTTCATTTAAGTTGAAATATGAAGAGAGCTAAGGACTCTAAGAGGAGATTAGGACATTCCAGGAATGGGAGACAATCTGTGAAAAAGCAAGGAGAATGGGAAATGTAATGCTGTATAGGAGATACAGCACAGAGACCAGTAGTGCTGGATTAGACTGTGTGAAAAATGAGTAATAAGACTAAAAATACAGACTAAAGGCAGATTGTGAAATGTTCTAAATGCCAAACAGAATATTTTATCCTAGAGGCAACAGAGAGTCAGTAGACCTCCAAACTCCAGCAACAGAATGACATATTCAGACATGTGTTTTAGAAGTATCAGTCACTTTATCAGGTATGTGGAAAATGTACTAGAGAAGGGAGAAAGTGGAAAAGAGAGATCAATTCAAAGGTTATTACAACAGTCCAGGAAATTGTTAAATAAGAGCCTGCATTAGGGTGGTGAAAGTAGAAAGAAGATAATGAATTTATGAGTCAATATGGAGGCTTGGTCTCACTTTCATTATTGATAAAAAGTCTGATAATATATAATATTGATAATGGTAATATATACATAATATGGAACTAACACAAATATAAGACCAACAACTCCTTTCCCAGTGGATAAGCAGTAACAGAATATGAAAAAAAATTGTTAACTATCAATGACCATATTAAAAGTGCTACAAAACACTAATAAATATGCAAATTAAAACTATGTGGTTTCAGCTTATGTCCATCAAATTGGCCAAGATGACCGAAGATAAATAATCAAGGTAGAAAAAGTTATGAAAAGGCAAGAATACTAATATACTGTTGTTAGAGTTGTGAATTGGTTCAACTGTTTTGGAAAACAATTAGGAATTACACTTTTAAAAAGTGATTAAAATGGCATATATCCCAAGGTCAAAAACAGAAAAGTCCT
>NW_027187241.1:1745783-1753673 GCF_028583685.1 Petaurus breviceps papuanus
TGGGAGAATGAATCTACTCAACTGAACTTAGTGGTTTGAATTAGTGAGTAAGTGTAAATTCACCTATCCCAGCATACAGCATGTAGCTAGCCCAAGCCATGCAACTTCCCATCCAGCATCTACCCTGGACCTCTTGCCATCTGCCCTTCTGTGATATGTAGTACTCCCCCCTCCAAACCAGAAGACTGACTGCATTAATAAACCAAAAAATAATAATTTAATAAATATTATGAGCTCAGTACTATAAGGCAGTGTGAGGAGACAAAAGAAATATAAAGATATGGTCATGTTTTAACTTCATATGTATAAAGGATAACATATTTCTTGCTTTCTCAATGGGTGGGGGCAGGGTTGGAGAGACTGAATGTAGAATTAAATTTTTTTTTAAAAGACATGATCATGCTTTCAAAGAATTTTCATCTAGTCGAAAATGAAACTAACAGTAACAACCAAGCATTTATTAACTGACTACTATGTGCTGTTCTATGAGGGAAATACACACATATAAGTACAGGTCAATAAGCATTTATTAAGCACTTACTAAGTGCCAAGCACCGCTGCTAAATATATACAAAGTAATTCAAGATAACTGGAGAGGAGGGGAAAGGAGATCCACTAGCAGATGTGATCAGGAAATCATCCTGTAGAAGGCAGCATAATCTGGGTTTTATAGGATAATACAACAAAAAACTAAGTGGTAACTTAATAAAGTTTTATGGAAGGAGAACAAAGACAAAAAAAAAACTGGAAATAAAATCAACCAAAGAATGGATAAATTATGATAGAGTCCTGTCAAAGTATTATTGTACAAATTCAGAATAACACAAGAAGAACTGTATTAACTACTGCAGAGTGAAGCAAAACTTGGTGTGTGTATGTGCATATACACATACACATAACTACAATAATATAAATAAAACACTAAAAGTCAAACTGATTAATTGCAATTAATAAACTAGAAATCCAGAAAATAGATAAGGGGAAGCCCACTTTCCTTCTCCCAGTAGAGAGGAAACAGCCTTTAGGTACAGAACATTGTAGATAGTAAAGGGAGAAGAAAGTGTCAGTGGTACAGTTATTGTACATAACCACTCTATCAAAGATCAAGTAAGCAATCAATCAATAGAAATTTATTAAGCACCTACTGTATGTGCCAGGCACTATGCTAAGTGCTAGAAATATAAAAAGAGGCAAAAAAAGAACTTACAGTCTGAAGGGGGAGACAAGCAAATAAGTATATACAAAGCAAGCTATAGACAGGACAAATGGGAGATAATTAACAAAGGAATGACACTGGAATTAAGAGGGGTAAGGGTAGGCTTCCTATTGAAACTTAAAGGAAAAAAGGGAGGTCAGTAGTTGGAATCAAGGAAAGAGAGCCTTCCAGGCATAGGAGACAATCAGAGAAAATGCCCAGAGCTAAGAGATGAAGTGTCTTGCTCATGTAACAGCCAGGAGGGCCATGTTATTGAATCAAAGAGTACACTGGAAGAGGGAAAGGGACAAAGATAGGAGGGGGCTAGGTATTCATGAACTTTCAATGCCAAAGAGAACATTTTTTATTTGCTCCTGGTGGTAATAGAAAGCTACTGGGGGAAAGGGGGGGTTGGGGTTGGGGAAGAAGGATAGAATGTTCCACACGATGCAAGCACCTAATTTTCCTTTTAGGAAAATTACTTTAGTGGTTGCATCTAGGATGGGGAGAGACTTCAGGCAGGCACACCTACCATCAGGCTATTACAATAATCCAGGGATGAGGTGATGAGGACCTGTACTAATATGGAGGTAGTCAGAAGAGAGAAGGTGGTTAGAGGAGATGTGGCCCAACCATTCTGGAAAACAATTTAGAATACACCCCCAAATCATTAATTATACACATCCTTTGACCCAACTATACTAGACATATACTGCAAAAAAAAAAAGGTCAAAAGAATGTAGGAAATGGCCCAAGTTCACAAAAAATGTTTATAGCAGCAGTTTGTTTTTTTTTTTAAATAGAGTCTGGAAAGTGACATCTGAGAGTCTGAGAACAAGGGAGAGGAATCTCCCCCTCTCCCTTCTGTATCCTTTTTTTCACTTACCTGATGATGGAGATAACAAAGAACACTTAAACTATCATTAATCACAGAATCTAAGAGCTAGACTACAGAACCTTAGAAATCATCTATTTTAATCCATATATGGTTCAAGAATCCTCTCTATAACACCCCCAAGAAATAATCATCTACTTTTGAACAGCTTTACCTGTTAGGAAATTTGATTTGCTTTTGTCCAAAATAATTGGCTTGGCAACTGCCAACTATCATTGCTTCTAATTCTACACTAGGGTCAAGCAGAATAAGTTCAATTCCTTTTCCAAGACACATCCTCAAATACTTAAGGAAATCTGTAAGTCTACCCACTTCCTTCAACTGATCCTCATGTAGTTTATCTGTCCTTTCTCCATCCTGGTCACCCTCTTCTAGACACCCTACACCTTGCCTACACATGTCTAAAAATATGGTACTCCTGGCACTTGATCACAGTGATTGTTTAGTCATTTTTCAGTCATGTCTGACTTTTTATGACTCCTTTTGGGGTTTTCTTGGCAAAGATACTGGAACAATCCACCATTTCCTTCTCCAGCTCATTTTACAGATGAGGAAACTGAGGTAAACAGAGTTAAGTGACTTGGCCAGGGTCATACTGCTAGTATCTGGGACCAGATTTGGATGGTCATTATCATCCAATATAGCACATTCCCCATAATCCTTCTTTTCTTAGAATTATGTTATACTTACTTGCTCACTCTAAGGTAAGCTC
Organism: Petaurus breviceps papuanus; assembly: GCF_028583685.1. NCBI lineage: Eukaryota > Metazoa > Chordata > Mammalia > Diprotodontia > Petauridae > Petaurus > Petaurus breviceps. Next base: position 1,748,586 of record NW_027187241.1, read on the forward strand.
CCTATGGGTAGGGATCCTTGTCATTCATCAAACTAACTAACCGATACCCCTGTCTGTACTCAGCATATGCTGGGCAATACAGTGAGAACTAAATAAATGCTCGTTTATTCAATGGTTAAATATTCTACACTCTAAAGCTACTAGCATACTGCAAAGATATTCTTTCTCAATGGATCCCAAGTTTTTCTAGGGAAGTTCCAGGACACTGTCTTGGGTTTCCTCCCAGGTGAATTACAGGAGAATTACACTCCTCTAATCATTTTTCTTCTACAGAAGATCCTTATTGGATCAAGATGTTCAGTAAACCAGTCCCAATCAGTTACTTATACTTTTCTGATTTGAAGTTTAAGTCTCTTCTATAACAATTTTTAAGTTCTATTGATCTTCCTCTAACTCTTCTGAAAGCATCAAGGGGAGCCTGAGAGTTGGGATGGAATTCCCAGCTTAGAAACTAAAAAGCCATGTAATTCTGGGCTCTTTGAAACTCTCTGAACTTCAGTCTCCTCACTACAAAAGTAAGGGAGTAGACTTGGGAACCTCTAAAAGTCTCTTCCAGGGCAGCTTGGCACAGTGGATAGACTGCTTGGAAGACATCTTCCTGAGTTCAAATCGAACCTCAAGACACTTACTAGCTGTGTGCCCCTGGGCAAGTCACTTAAGCCTATTTGCCTCAGTTCCTCATCTATAAAATGTCACTCCAGTATCTTTGCCAAGAAAACTGCAAATGGGGTCACAAAGAGTCAAATACAACTGAAACAACTGAACAAGAAAAGTCTCTTCCAACTCTAAATCTATGATTCCACGATATAATAAGCTTTCAACTCAATTTAGCAAAACTCAATTTCTATATAGTTTAAGAGATTCTATAGGCTATATTGCCAAATGAAGAGGAAAAATCCAGAATAAAAAACTGTATCAAATTTTAATAGAAGCAACTGCTTCAGATACTTAAAAAGTCAGTCAAAGCTACCACTTTATAAAATTTTAAAGTGCATACTTTAAAACTCAAGTCTTTCTAAATGATAATTCTGACTAAAGTTTCTTTCTTCTTAGACTTTAACTTTATATTGATTAATAACTCCTATAATTAAAAAAGAAAAGTTATTTGTTATAAGAGATTTTGAATGTTCCAAGACTCACAGCCATATAATTATCACCAAAAGAATATTGACATTAGAAAAATGGATTACTCCTGGGAAGATTTATATGTACTGATGCAAAGTGAAGTGAGCAGAACCAAGAGAACACTATACACAGTAACAGCAATAATGCTCAATGACTTTGCTACTCTTAGCAATACAATGATGAAAAACAATTCTGAAAGACTTGTGATGAAAAATGCTATCCACCTCCAGAGAAAGAACTAATGGAATCTGAATGCAGTTGTTTGGGTTGTTGTTTTTTTTCCCTAAACTTTATTTTTCTTGGGTGGTTTTTTTTTTCTGGTGTTTTTTTTTCCCACAACATAGCTAATATGTAAATGGTTTGCATAACTATATAATCCATATCGAATTACTTATCTTTTCAAAGAGTGGGGAGGGAAGGAAAAGAGGGAGAGAATTTGGAACTCAAGATTTTAAAAATTGTTGTTCAGTTGTTTCAGTCACGACTGACTCTTTATGACCGATTTTTTGGAGTTTTCCTGGCAAAGATACCGGAGTGATTTGCCATTTCCTTCATCAGTTCATTATACAGATGAGGAAACTGAGGCAAAGTGACTTGCCCAGGGTCACACAAGTTAGTGTCTAAGGCCTGATTTGAACTCAGGAAGATAAGTCTTCCTTATTCCAAGCCCAATGCCCAGTCTACTGGGTCACCCAATGTTAAAAATTATTATTACATGTAATTGAAAAAAATAAAATATAAACATTTTCACTTGAAAAAAATAAAGTATATCTGAGGCCTCAAATCAGGAAGAAGTCATTAAATCACACACACACACACACACACACACACACAAAAGAAAAAAGGATTACTGTTAGAAAGCAGATTAGAATCACTGAAATTGCTGCATGATTTCCCACATAAAGCCAACCCACTATCTTCTTTGCATTTTAATATTTAGCCTAACTCTTTGTTGATCTGCAATGCCAGTCCAAGATACATGTACTGATGAATTAATCCAAATCACCCACCCATTCAATTGAATTCATGGCCTGGACATTATACTCTCCATCTATTTGCTTTTCCTATGTGGATTTTGGGCAGTCAGGGACTAATTAAACTCTACTTTAATGGTGCTTGATAAAATCAGGAAAATATCATCCACAATGTAAACCCACTAGTCTTTCCAATGCTTCAGCAGGATGATGAAGTACTCTACCTACCTCCTGACAGAGAAGTAATGGATTCAGGATGAAGAAGGAGACATACATTTTTCGACATGTTTAATGTGTGAATCTGTTTTGCTTGACTATGAGTATTTGTTACAGAGGTTTTATCTTCCCTTTTTTTTTTCTCTGCTGGGGGTGTTGAGAGGGAGAAATGCTTGTTAAATGGAAGGAAAGTAAAATAAGTGCTTGTTAACTGGGGGGAAAAGTGAAATACAAGGTTTTCTGGGTTGTTGGAGGGTTTTTTAAGAATGCTTCACCAAGTATTAGTGACTATGGATCAAAAAAATGTGGAGGGAATAGTGGTTAATAACATAACAACCACAGGTTCTAGGATCAGCTCTAGCCCAAGCTTCCTTACTCTTCCTTTTCAATCATCTACCTTCAAAGATGGTCTCAATTACCAGTACTGGTCTTTCTACCTCCGGCCTCTTCCCCCCAACCTACAGCAATATGGACTCAAATTCTGACCTGACAGTTGACTGCTACTACTACGTAGCAAAGAGTATATTCTTTACTTTGCCTCCTCTGAGGATAAATGCAAACTCACAAAACTCTAATACAACATCATTTGGTCCACACCATTTGTGACATCTTCTCTATGAAACACTTCCCCTAAAGTGTTTTTCTAGTCCCAATGAAGTTAGACAGGGTAAGCCTGCATTGGGGCTTTTTTTTTTAAAGCATTCCAAATTTAATGAATACCAAAAGAACATTCCCATAGAAAAGGATAATTATATGTGAAAACGTGAATCTCTTGGCACAGCTTTTCTCTTTTTCAAGTGCATACGTTTAACATGTTACTTTCAAAGCGTCCTACTAATCTGTTTCCTTCTGAACTTCCTTCAGCTCTCCTATATGCATTTTAAAAAATGCTTCAAAGGCCCGCATTTCTTTCTTATCTCATTTTTTGGGAAACAATTCTATTGCTAGCTCTCCTCTTTCCACCTTCAAATGATAAAAGAAAAACACAATCCTTGTAAAAAAAAAATAAGCATAATCAGGCAAAACAAACCCACATAGTTGCCACTGGGCTTATATTTGTTAAACTGAATGAAGTATTTTTATAGAGGATTAGAAGCCACCTGAGTTCTATTCTGCCTGCTGATTTTAAAGAGCAATATAGCTGATCTTTGACAAAACAGTCTTAATTTCTTTGCCAAGACATATTTGACCTCAAATAGTGCAAAAACTGAAAGAAAAAAAGAGTCAAGACATTTGAGTCACTTCTTCAAAATGAATTTTATTTTTTTCACAATCTATAATGATAGGTAAAGACAGCCATATTATTCTAAAATTCAAAACTATATAAGCTACTGACTCTTATCTGTTTCTTCAAAAGGTATATAATCATTCATCAGTAATATAATTTGTCCAAGGAGGAGCTGTGCTGATTCAGCCTTGAGGCTGCCAACTCTCTCAATCAGATCAGGCCTCACTGATGAACAATTCCTCAGTCTAGGAGGATTCCCAGGAACACAGTTGTTAAGGGTTGCTATGGCTTTGAACTTGTACAATAAGATTTGGGTTAACAAAATGAACTCTACTAAAGTCTCTATCCCACACCTATCCAGAAATTTTGGCATGCTTTGTCATCTCAACAAGCAGTAAATGTCTATGTCAAACTAAGGTCTATTCAAGTATACCAGACACTCTGAACCCAACTGGTAACATATTCTATATAAGATGCATTCCCATATTTGAAACTGTGGATCTTTATCTTGTCTTTTCTCTTTTAAGCACATATGTGTGTATATATACATATTATATATATATACACACATATATAAAGAGTTGATAAAAAAAAACAAGTTTTCACATTAATTAAGTTTTTAACTTCAATAAACCATTACATTTAGTGACTCTCCTACTTACTAACTGTCCAATACATGAGGAAAAGAAAAATCATTCTCTAAATTTTCTCTGATTATCAATACCGTGTTTCCCCGATAATAAGTGTCTTATTATTTTTTCGGACAGAAAAACACCAGAGGGCTTATTTTCAGGAGAGGGCTTATTTTAATGAACATTGACAGCAATTTTAATAAACAGGTAAATGTGAACAAAAAAATGTACCTTTATTCAATAAGCAAATCACTGGGGAAGAACAGGATGACGCGCTCACCGCTGCAGCTCTGATTGGATGCAGCTAGGAGCGTGGCATGCGTTTGGGGGGGGGGGATGGTGCATACAGAGGTAGCGCAGGGGATCACCACCACAGTAGCAATCTCAATAGGGCTTATTTTCGGGGGAGGGCTTATTTTAGAGGAATCTTACACAGTAAGGGGAAGGCTTATTTTCGGGATAGGTCTTATTATCGGGGAAACATGGGTAGTCAAAAACTTTTCAGTCTCTTCCAGAAAACCTCATCAACCCATTTGGGATGCTCAAATGATTTGTTACACTGAAGTAGTCACATGTAGTTACTGAGACTGCTTTCCTACAAGCTTAAGTGCTATCTACTTTACTGCATAGTTTGCAATCACAACTTTGAAAGCAATCCATATATCCTTGGCTTTATTCAGGGATCATGAGGACCTAACTGGTCATCATTCATCATATCACTTCATCTCCAGTTTGGGCTCTGCTCCTCATGCCCACGAGATAGAAAGAGAAGGAGATAGCCAAAAGGGCTTTACCTAAACATCCAGTATCTGGCCTAGGAAAGCCAGCTACCGTGTTTCCCCATAATAAGACCTATCCCGAAAATAAGCCCTCCCCTTACTGTGTAAGATTCCTCTAAAATAAGCCCTCCCCC
>NW_027187241.1:1753773-1780423 GCF_028583685.1 Petaurus breviceps papuanus
GAAACGCATGCCGCACTCCTAGCTGCATCCAATCAGAGCTGCAGCAGTGAGCGCATCATCCTGTTCTTCCCCAGTGATTTGCTTATTGAATAAAGGTACATTTTTTGTTCACATTTACCTGTTTATTAAAATTGCTGTCAATGTTCATTAAAATAAGCCCTCCCCTGAAAATAAGCCCTCTGGTGTTTTTCTGGCCAAAAAAAAATTAATTATTATCGGGGAAACACGGTATCCTGTACTTCCTCTGAGTCTTTTCCAAGGCTCTTCTGAGGTCTTTCAGTAAACTACTCTGTGGTCCTGAGTCCCTAACATTGAGAACAACAAACTATGACAACATAGTCCCCTCTTTCCCCTCCCTTTATTTTTTCTTTCCTTGAAAATTAGAAAGGTTGGGGTGGCCAGGTAGTACAGCGAGTAAGAGCACCGGCTCCAGTGTTGAGAAGACCTGGAGATCGAATCCGGGCTCAGACACTTAGCACCCACCCAGAAACACCTGGCCGTGTAACCTTCAACAAGTTACTTAACCCCAATTGCTTAGGGGCGGCCAGGTGGCTCAGCGAGTAAGAGCACCGGCTCCAGTGTCCGGATGACCTGGATCAAATCTGGGCTCAGATACTCAGCACCACACCCAGAAATAACTGGCCCTGTAACCTTGAGCAAGTTACTTAACCCCAATTGCTTATTAAAAAAAAAAAATCAGAAAGTTCTTTTGACTCCTGACTTTGGGAACTGGCTCCTAAATTCAAAATAAATTTGTAAAGCTTCCTTAAGAGCTTAATAACTTAAAGCCATATTTATATCTTCAACAGTTTACTTTAAATCTAAATTTAGAATTTTAATTTCTTAAATAAAATATGAGTTAAGCTTTTTTGCCTCAGAATAGAATCTTAGAGAAAAGATTATAACTCTATCCTACTCCTGAATAGTAAATTTTTGCAACAATAACCAATAGCAGTCAAGTGAAACTAAACAATTCAGCAATCTCTGACACTTCAAACTAGGTGCCAGAAGACATATCACATATTGAAACATACTGTACACCTAATGCCACAATCAATCCCACACATACAATTGTCCTTAATGTTATATTACAACCACACTTTAAATCCTCACCACCATTCAAGATAATCAATTCACCGATATTTACTGAATGAACCAATTTGCACAGCAATATAAAAATCCACTAAATTTTCCTTAAAAAGGAATATTGTTTCATTAACAAGTGTCACTAAACAAAAATATTCAAATTCCTGCCCTTTCTCATTTTTAAACTTGTAAATTCCATAGGAAACAATAATTATCCACAAAAGCCTTTTTTCATGTTAACTTATTTTAAAGGGCTTACAACATAGGTTTCTTTCCTTTATATAGAATATGTTAAGTATAAGGTTGTGTCATACATACATCCCTTAAACTGAAGTTACAATAATTCTAAATAAAGAAGCAATAGACAACTTAAAAAAAACACAGGAAATACAGATCATGGTAATAGATTTTTATTGAATACTTTCCCCCTCCACAGATGTAATTTCATTCTGATCTTTTTTGAAATCTAGGGGATGGGGTGGGGGGAGTATGGAGGAGAAATTAAATACAGTACTAAGAAAAATCAATTCCTATGTGTTTAATTGAATATGGCTCTGCCACAACCACAAAAAGGGGTCTACCTGCCCACAAAAATAAAGTCTGCCCTCTCCTCAAAATATATATAAATCTACATCAAAAATATATAGGCAGTAAAATAAATTAACACCCCGTTTTCTACTTCATATATACAGAAAGGAATGGCTATTTAAAATGTTGTTTTATGATTAAATAGGTCCTCCTTTTTCTTTGACAACAGTTTCTAAAAGGAAACTGGCTAAAGTTTTTTAACCACAAGAAAAGTTCACTTAGAGTATCATTCTTGCCAAAGCATAAAAAAAAAAAATCTTATTCTGCTACAGCATAATCTAAGTAAGATTTCTGCTAAAAGCTACACTGATCTATTAATATACCTAAATTACCTAAAAGATTAGGAAAAAAAAACTACAAAGACAAAGGAGCTGTCTTTAAGCTGAAACATTTTACAATATTAATTTCCTCTCACACTTTCTTTATTCATATTTGAATTTAACTTGGAAAATTATAGCATAAAAGACAAGTTTTAAGTGGACAGTACCATCTTTTCTGGCATGAAGGGTTTGTGGGGGCGGAAACGACAGTTAAATCAAGTCTCACGCCTTTAACAGGTAAATAATAATGTACAGTATTTGTGAACTAGAGTTGGAGAATGCTGTGGAAGAGCCTATTGACTGAAATGCTTTCCAAACAAAAATGCTAATAATTTGACTTTCACTTACTTATTGTAAATATATCATAAAAGGAACTTTTTTGCCTGCCTGTCAAATATTTTAGTCTGAGGCTAAATAATCCTATATTTAAGAAACTGCTGGCTGTTTTCAAAGCAATTTAAGGCAAAGATGGCAAAAGCCAATGAAAAAATGAGGTGAAGTTGGTTCCTTTATTAAACAGATAACATTCTTACTTATTCAAAATACTCTCTTACAATCCTAAGTAACCATTTGTCTCAAAAAATGTTTCCTATTTCATTCTTCTTCCAATAACTAGCTTTTTTTTTTTCCAAAGAGAAAGACAGGAACCTAGCATAAAACCTGATTTCCACTGGAATCCCTCATTTCCCTACAAACAATCTCAGCTCCTTCCGCGGGGCAAAATTTGGAAAGAGCCAAACTCAAATGCTTTGAATTTCCTTTCACTTTAAGGATGTACATAAAAAGAGTCTCTACCAGAACCAGTTATTACTATCCTTTACCCCTCAACAAATCCCAAACCGTGGACAGCTCGGCCGGTAATGATAAACTGTGGCAATAGATGCTAGTTACTAACGCCCTGGAGTCTCCTTTCACTTTAAGGTAAAGGATGCACTTAAAAAGGAGTCTCCACCAGCACCAGTTTTTACTGCTATCCTTAAGCTCTAAAACCTTTAACAAACCCCAACTGTGGGAGGCTCTGCTCGGCAATAATAAGCTGTGCCACTGGATGCTAGTTATTAATACAGAAAATAAGAACCTCTCAACCAAAGTGGCGGAGAAAGTACCGGCCCAAGATCTTCCATTTAGATTCGGGCCTCAGCTAAGGACCAAAGCAATTAGGCCACTCGCGGTCGTCAGTAACAACAACAACAACATGCAAACCATTTTTTCTACCACGGCCACCGAGGCAGTTGTATGCAAACATATTCTCTCCCACACACAGTAAACCGTGCGGGAAAATTGAGAAGGGAGACGGTGGTCTCCCTTATTGTTAAGGCAGAGATCTGGAGGAGCATAACAAAGGCTTCACCCCCTCCGTCTCACCCATTCCCCCCCGCCCCAGCAGGTAACACCAAAAATGAATTAATTAATTACGACACTCAAGTCCCTATCCCGGGTCAGAAAGCACCGGCCGGTGGGGGGAGGGGGGATAGACACCCATGCCCACAGCGGTTGCTCCGGCCCGGCCTGGCGCAGTTTCGAGCTCCAGGAGGACGGAGCGGGGGAGGGAAGGGGGGCCCACGGGGAGGGTCCCTTTGGGGGGGGCGGGGGGAGAGAAGCGCAGGAGCGGGCGAGAAGGGAAGGAAGGGGAGGCCGGGCGGGAGGGTCCGGGGAGCCGCGCTTTGTTACCGGCTGAGAGTAGCTCCGGCCGCCTCCCTCGCCCCCGCCCCGGGGCCCGGGCTCCCGGCGGCTCTCGCCTTCCTCAGCCGAGTAGTCGATCTCGCCCTCCTCCGTCTTGAGGCGCTTGGCCTGGCTCTCGTACTCTCGCTCCTCGTACGGCTCGCCTGGAGATGAGGACGAGGAGGACATGGCGGCGGCGCAGCCGAGAGACTCGGGGACCGGCTGGGCCGGGCTGGGCAGGCCGCCGCCGCCCCGGGGCTTCTCCGCTCCGGCCTCTCACCGCCGCCGCAGCCGTCGGAGCGCGCAGCCCAAAGGGATCCGCACGCGAGCAGGCGGCAAAGGGAGCGAGCGAGCGGCCGGAGGATGGAGAGGGGTGGGGGCGGAGAGAGGGAGGGGGACGCCCCGGGAGGAGTCTCCCTCCGGAGAGGCCGCTCCCCCTGGTTACCGGCGCCAACGGACCCCAAGCGGCCTCCTCCTCCTACTCCTCTCCTAGCCCGAGGGGACGCGACAGGACCGGAGGGGGGGTGAGGGGGTGACTGAGGGACTACAGCTTCCGGTCTTCCCTCCTCCCCCGCCCTCGGGACTCTGAATCCCGGCAGCCGCCCGCCCGGGCTCACTATCTAGCCAAAACCTTGTCGGCCACGCCTTCTTCTGGGATCCCTGCCCCTATTGGCCGGGGTAGTGACAGACCTGCCCTTCTATTGGCTCGCCGGGCTGTTTGTCCAAATCCGCCCCTTCCCATCCCCGTTCCCCTCTGCCCTCCCTCTGCATCCTTCTCCCAGGCGGGGAGACCTTGGCCTCGGAATGTTGACCCTGCTTCGGAGTCCCAGTCTCCCCAAGCGCGCGGGCCCTTCTCGGGGCGCCGACCCCGCGAACAGGAGCTGTGCCTAGCGTGCGAAGCGAAGTGGAGAGAGGAGAGAGTAGCGAGGATGGTGGCGGTTAACCGCCTCTCCCGCTTATTTAAATAAAGGTTCTTAGGACTTCTTTGCCTTCAAAGGAGGGCGAGGAAACCCACTTAGCGCCCTTCGCGCCCCCCCCCCACCCGCGAGGATTCCTAAAACGGAAGATTCCGCCTTTCGGGGGCCAGGTGTGCCTTTCATCAAGCCACATCCTCTGCGCGCCCGGGGACTGGCTGCGTCCCTCCCTCTCGCCCGTGCCTCCTGCGTGGGATTACAAAGCATCTTCCTCTCTGAGCTGCCCGACTTAACTTTGTTCTTTGCTCCCCAGCGGCTGTTAGTAGCAAATTCAGCGAGATAGCCTATACATAGGGCCTTAAGGTCACAGAGCACGTATTTAACTGTGTCAACTGGTCTGATCATTGCAACCCCGGGGGAGAGGGGCTATGATTACCCCCGTTTTACAGACGAGGAAACTGAGGCAGAGACGTTAACTTGACGTGCCCAGTGTCACACAGATGGTAAATGTCTAAGGCACACTGAGTGACCAACCTCAGACATCAAATGGGCTTCTTCTTTCCTTTCTTTTTTTTTTCCTTAAACGGAGAAAAAAAAACCTCTGGCTCGCTCGACCCCTTTAGCTACACAACTAGCCTAATCAGCAGCTGGCTTTAAGCGTTTTCATAGCCTCTTTTCTTGACATTTTTTTTCCTTCGTGGAGTCGACCCGGTATTATTAAAAGGCCAACAGAGGTTTCAGCTACCATCCTGGAAGGACTTGGAGCACCTGGCCGGCAACAAGGGGATGAATGCGTTGGCAAGAGTAAATTTTGAAGACAAGCTATAAAATTATGCAGGGGCTGTGGTTCTGAGGGGAGAGGAGGTGCCCACACCAATGAAATCACAGATTTTCAAGTATTGGAGGAACTTTGTTGTAGTTACCCTCCAGAATAGTAATAGATCTGAGATCCTGTTTGACATTTCCAACATACCTGCCTTCCTCCACTTCCCTGAATCACTGAAAAAAGACACAACCAATCCCCTTTTCAAGGGGAATTTGGTACAAAGAGGATTCGTCTTAGATTCTATCCAAAGGCTTTTAGTTATTGAAATACCAAAAGAATCTTATACATACGTTAGATTGTAAACTCCTTGAGGGCAGGAACTGTCTGCCTCATTTTGTATCCCCGATGTTTATGACAGTACCTGGTACAAGTAGGCAGACTGACTGAAGTTGATTTTGCCTGTAATTTAGGTAGATCCTGTAAAGATCATATCAAGTATGGGCTACTAAGGGTGATTCCACTGTATGCCTTTTAATTCCTTGTCCAGTGCCTGGCACATAGGAATTAAAGAAACATCAGGAGAGCCAACGGAGAAATTGTCTATACTTCAGCAACATAAGATAGAGTTGCTACAGAGGATCAACAGCAATAATTAAAACACATTTATGATCCCAGTGTTGGGCCTTGAGCCATGGTTACAAAACAAAAAAGGAAACAATCCTTGACTAGGGGAACATCAAGGCACACTGCTGTACTTGTCCCTCAGTTTCTTCCCTAAAACATGGGTTTCTAGTTCCTATTTCTCAGGAAACTGGACGATACTTTTTGGTGTTTCCTCCCACAACCTATATTCTTTTTCTTTTTCAAAGTAGCTCCTTTCCACTGAAAAAGATGCCTCCCTTACTGTTGACAGTGCTTTGCTATAAATTGTTCTGTGCTTTATAATTCCCATTGCCTATCATATTTAAATCCAATCATATGCTCTTTATACAACACTATACAACTATAATCATTTTCATGAGATTGCAGGTGCACACTGACAAGGGACACGGGAAGCAATTAAGGTTTTGATATAGAACAAGATGAAAGTAAATGGACAAAAGAAGGACGTAGAGTTTTTTTAAAAGCTAAATTACATATAAAGAGAAAACCATATATGAGGAAATGTCATTCAGAAATAAGTACAATTAGGATAATAAATAGTAGTCAAATTCAAAATATTTCTTATGGTGGTGAAAGTATTTCCCAAAACTTACACATATGTACATACCTGGAATTCTCTATTCGTACATCCCACCACCTGTAAGTCCTACCTATCCTTCGAGGTCCAATTCATATTGGAAATCCTCTATGAAAACTTCCCTTTCACTCAACCAGAAGTGATCTTTCCTTGAACTCCAATTCTGTATCACTATCTGCTAACTGGATATTTTCAAGTGGATGTCTCAAACTCAACATGTCCAAAACATAGCTCATTGTCTTCTCTTTCTCCCACCCCACCCACCCCAATCCTCCTCTCTTCCTAACATCTCTGCTTCTATTGAGTGTGCCAGTATTCTTCTAGTCACTTGGGTTTAAAACCTCAGAGACATCTTCCACTTTCCACTCATCCTCACCCCTCATATTCAGTCACTTGCCAAGTGGTGTTAATTTTTCTTCCATATTATATCTTGAGTCTGTCCCCTTCTCTCTATTCACATCATCATCACCACCCTGATTCAGGCTCTCATCATCTCTTACTTGGACTATTGCAAAAACTTATACTTTGTCTCCCTGAAGCATCTTTATTCCACATGTCTGAAAAATGGATATTACTAAAGGTCTGACCATGAGACTCCACTGTTCAAGAAGCTTCAATGGCTCCACCTTTCCTGTAAGATAAAATATAAATCCCTGTTCAGCTTCTATATTTCTTCCCAGTCTGACTGGACTCCAGTTCCAGGCTTATTTCACATTACTTGCCTTCATATACTATACATTCTGACCACACTGGGCTAATTGTTAATTCCTATACACAACATTCCCTCCCTAGTATGCTTTGCATAGAGCTGGGATTTACTCCCTCCACACCTTTACCTCTTCTCTGGCTTTCTTCAAAGCTCAACTAAGAGGCCATATCTTATATGAAGTCCACCCTGATGTCCCCAGTTGCCTCCTTCCATAAATTACTTTGTATATATTTTGTGTTTAATATTTTGTGTACAGATTGTTTCTACCCAATATAATGTAATGTTTGTCCAATCTGTTGCCAAGTCATATTAAGTTTACTTTATAAAATCTCCTTTTCTTTCCCTTTCTCTCCTCTGATGTGCCACCACCCTGGTCCAGGCCCTCATCACCTCACACCTGGACCATTTTAATAGCCTGCTGGTTGATCTCCGTGCCTCATCCTTCCCCTGTCCAGTCTATCATCCTCTCAGCTGTCTTATTGATTTTCCTAAAGCACGGGAATGACCATGTCACTTAATCCCACCCAATCCAATAAACTCCAGTAGCTCCCTATTTCCTTCAGGATCAAATATAAAATTCTCTATTTGGAGCTCAAAGCCCTTCATAACCCGACCCCATCCTACTTTTTCAGTCTTTTTACAAACTGGCTCACCATGATAATCTCTATAATCCAATGAGTGATACTGGCCTCTCTGTTATTCTTCAAACAGGACACTCCAACCCTGACTATGTACCTTTTAACTGGCTGTCACTGGACCTTTAATTCTCTTCCTCCTCATCTCCATGTTCTTGCCTTTCTGTCTTCCATTAAATCCCAGCTAAAATCACTCCTGCAAGAAGCATTTCCCAATCTCCATTAGTACTATTGTCTTCCCTCTGTCAATGATCTTCAATTTATCCTGTATATATCTTTTTTGTACCTCTTCCTCATTAGACTGTGAACTCCTTGAAAACCGGGACTTTTTTTTTGCCTTTTTTGGTAACCTCAGGTTTAGTCACAATACTTAACAGTCCTTGATGAATGCTTATTGAATTTTTTTCCCCTAAAAAGGCACCTAGCAAAGTACCTTGCACATACATAACAGGTGTTTAATAAATGCTTGTTATTGCTGTTGTCTTAAGTATTCAACTTCCTGATGTTGGTCAGATTTGCCCTTTGCCTTCTTTATCATTTCGTATGATATGGACTTTCTTCCTTTTCTGAAGAAACATTTCATTCTCTCCTATAACCTGGAAACTAGAGAGACTTTTTTTTTTAAGCAATTGGGGTTAAGTAACTTGATCAAGGTTACATGGCCAGTTATTTCTGGGTGTGGTGCTAAGTATCTGAGCCCGGATTTGATCCCCAGGTAATCCCGACGCTGGGGCTGGTGTCTTACTCGCTGAGCCACCTGGCCACCCCTGAGAGACTATTCTTAACCTTCATACTCTCTTTTATATGAAGGAAACCCATCTGCATGTTAAGCATAGATTATAAATCTACACCCATCATGATACTATGCAGGTCATTGGAAAATTCTTGATACTTTCTATACTAGCTGGGAATGAGATTCGCAATTCTTGTCATTCTTGCTAGCAGCTTCCCTACAGAACACAAGAGAATAAGGAATATGGTAGCTAGCCAGATGCCTTCTCTCTCCTTAAAATTTGCCTGGAGAAGTTCATCAGTATTGTACATCAATTTCATAATGGCATTCTTGCATGGGTTCTGGATAATGGATGATACTCTTGAGCTTTCCCAATCACTAATGAAGTGAAGCAAGGCTGTGTGCTTGCTCCCATGCTTTTTAGCATAATGTTTTCATTGATGTAGTCAGACACCTTCCAACAAGGACAAAAAACAGCATTGAGGTCAACTACTACACTGACGGTAAATTATTCAATTTGAAAAGGCTATAAGCCAAGACTAAAGTAGACAGAGTGTTGGTATATGATTTTTTGTTCGCAGATGATTGTGCACTCAATGCAGACTTTGAGCTTGAGATGCAACAAAAAGTATGGATCAGTTCTCTGCTGCTTGTGCTAATTTTGGCTTAACAATCAACACCAAGAAAACACAGGTTCTCCACTAGTCAGTACCACACCATCCATACATGGAACCATTAGTTACAGCAAATGGAAACATTTTGAATACCGTGGATAAGTTCATTTACCTTGGCGGTATACTTTGCAGGGATGTACACACAGAGGATGAGATTGATGCACACATTGCCAAAGTTAGCTCAGTGTTTGAGAGGCTCTAAAGAAAAGAGGTATTAGATTGACTATCAAACTGACATTCTACAGAGTCATTGTGCCTATCTCATTGTATGCCTGTGAAACTTGGACAGTTTAACATCACCATGCCAGAAAACTTAATTTCTTCCATTTGAATTGTTTTGGGAATATTTTGAAGATCACCTGGCAAGATAAAATATTGGACACTGAGGTCCTTTCTCAAGCTAAACTGCCAGGCACTCAAACTCTACTGTAGAGAACACAACTCCAATGCATTGGTCACATTGTGCAAATACCAACTGTAAGCTTGTCTAAAAGACTATTTTAAAGAGTACTCACACAAAGCAAGCACTCTGTAATAGTAATGGAATTTAAAGATCCCCCTGTATTGGCTTGGTTTTCGGGTTGTGTTAAAACCCAAAGCTTGTGAATCCCACTTGTGGGATGGACTTGTTGACATGAAAAGAGAGGTCTGAACTGGGAGGAACTGGTGATGTGAGTTTAGAGAGGCACAAGCAGAGAGAGAGGCAGAAGAATTTTTTTGGAAGCAGCATCATGGAGGCAGAGAGATGGAGAGGATTGCTGAGGGCCAGTTTGAACTGCTCAGGACTTTTGAGAGCTGCCACCCAGAGCTGCCAAGGAATGAGGAGACATGGCTGTTATGCTGGTACTTTTTCTGTTTTGATGTTGTTTTGCCAGATTTGTCCACTGGTGAAGGACAGTCCTGTTGTTGCAGAGGTTCTGGAACCTTGCTGCTGGTTCAGGGGTCCAGAGACTGTTCTGCAGACAGAGTGAATTGCGTCCACTGGTGAAGGACAGTGCTGTTGTTGCAGAGGTCCCAGAACCTTGCTGTTGGTTCAGAAGCCCTGAAGAAGAATTTTCTTGTTGTATGTTTACAGAAATCCTGGAAGAGGATTTTGCTAATGTTTTCAGGGGTCCTAGGACTGTTCTGCAGACAGAGAATGAATTAATGAGGACACTGGCAATGTATCTTGTGGCCTTACTAAGCTTTGTCTCCCTAGGAACAAAGATTGCTGAGAACTTGCCTCAGGTCAAGATGAAGAAAAGACATCTCTTTGGGTATTAAATGCTGTGCTTAAGCTTGTTGTAACTCTGGGTAGATGGCCTTTTCAGTTGTGATCCAGGGGTGGGAAACTTTTGACTCTTTTGTGCTCTGTGACTGACCAAATGAATGTACTTTATTTATGATTGGAAACTAATCTCCATTTGAGAAGAGGGACTATGTGATTGACTAAATGAATGTACTGCCCAGGGATGGAGTAGTACTTGGTTGAATTACACTTGGTGAATGCTGTATTTTGAATTATGCTATATTTTGATTTTCTCTGTTCTTAATTTGTCACTGAATAAAATGGAGAGTGGCTGTGCTGGTATTTTGAACCTTGGAAGTTGCCTTTGCTTGGCATTACACACTCACATGGAGATCAGAAGAAGCAATACAATGACACTCTCAAGGTCTCTCTGAAGAACTTTGAAATCAAATATGAGATGTGGGAGACACTTGTAAAGGATCACCCAGCCCTCATCAAAGAAGGTGCTTACTCTATGAGTGAAATAGAATTGCAATAGCTCAACAGAAATGTGAGATGTGCAAGTGTAGCGACATCTCCACTACAAATGTTGACGTGGACTATTTGTGCCCAACCTGTAGTAGAGCTTTCTGGGGTCATATTGGTCTGATCAGCCATGGTAGGACACTGTACCTTGACTCCCACATAGTGGTGTTATTTGGTCCTCTTCCAAAACAAAGGACAACAGCTAGCCAACCAATCTCTGAGGGTAGAGTTAGAAGACAATTACCTAATTTGCAATAAGAGAGATTTGAGTGAGATCTGACTAATGAATTATAGAGTAGTTACTAATCATCCAAAGGGGAATGGAAAGATATGTGGTAGTCATGAAACAAAAATGCACATTTCACACAAAAAGTGTTGAAATATTTATTGAGGAACTTGTAGTTAATTAGAGAAACTCACCAGAGTTTTAGGACTTCTACTTAACTAGGGTTTTTTTTTTTACTTCTTATTATCCTGTTTGCAAATTAATACATGTTCTAGAAAATAAATATATCCATTAAAATAAATTCAACAATTTAACTAATGAAAAATTATGTGCTACTATGTGCAAGGCACTATACTAGACATTAGGGTTATATTTCAATGAATCTGGGATCCTATCTACATGAGTATTCTACATCAGTATAGAATACATTCTAGCCATCCCTTATCATCCTTTGTGATTCGTGTCCATGTTCTGCCTTCTACTCAAAACAATATGTATACAGGTATGTATGTATGTATTACATAAACCTTACATGTTTGTTAATTGTCATCTTTATTTCTGAAAGAGGATCAAAATAACATTACTATGTCAGGTCAAGGCACAATGTGTCTTACTGTGGCTGATCAGACCAATATGAACTCAGAAGGCTCTACCATGGGTCAGGCACAAATAGTCCACATGGACATTTGGAGTGGAGACATCTCTAATTTGCACATCTTGCATTTCTTTTTTTTTTAAGCAATCAGGGTTAAGTAACTTGCTCAAGGTTACACGGCCAGGTGTTTCTGGGTGGGTGCTAAGTGTCTGAGCCCAGATTTGATCCCCAGGTCATCCCGACACTGGAGCCGGTGCTCTTACTCGCTGTGCTACCTGGCCACCCCTTTGCATTTCTTTTGAGCTACCATAATTCTGCTTCACTTCTAGAGCAAGCACCTTCTTTGATGTGTGTTCACCATGCTGGGTGGTCCTTTGCCAGTGCCTCCCACATCTCACATTTGATTCCAAAGTTCTCTAGAGAGACCTTGAGAGTGTCCTTGTATTGCTTCTTCTGACCTCCATGTGAGTGCTTGCCTTGTGTGAGTTCTCTTTAAAATAGTCTTTCAGGCAAGTTTACATTTGGTATTTGCACAATGTGACCAACCCTTTGGAGTTTTGTTCTCTACAGTAGAGTTTGAATGCTTGGCAGTTGAGCTTGAGAAAGGACCTCAGTGTCTAGCACCTTACCTTGCCAAGTGATCTTCAGAATCTACCTAAGACAATTCAAATGGTAGGTAGTTTGGGCAAGACCAATCCTCTGATGTGTAGGCTGCTAAACCCTTTCAGGGCAGCTTTCTACCTTTAGCGTCTACCTATACCCAACTGTCACCTGTGACTCCAAGAAGCTGAAGCATGTGCAGCTGCCACATCCCAGGGAACCATTTTGGCAGATGGATTAAACCAGGTTGAGAGTGAGCAAGGGCCCTCAAACCCATTGGTGAGTTGGGGGGTGGGGACCCCAAGCATATGAAGACTTCCCTGGCAGAACAGGGGGATGAGAAATTTTTGTAACAGCCATGAAAGTGGCAGGAGCAAGCACTGTGGAGCACTTAGAGCTTAATTAGCCATCAAAGAAAGACACCAAGGTCATCCACTACATCCCAAGCCATGGCCAGTCATCTTGATTTTTGTCTCTATTGGACTCCAATGACTCTGGAAGATAGAATGAGGCTGATGACTTTGTGTAACTTTGCCTCACTTAAATCCAGTATATGTGTGAGTCAAAAGATATCACCCAAACAATTTTGCCTTTTTTATCTACCTCAATGTCTTGTGGTGACAGGCAGGTGATGAAGCAGGAAGTGTGGATACACTGAGAGCTTTAGTCATGACCCTGCACACAGGAGGCCCAGGCCATAGAGTTGTCTTCTCACTGGACTGAAGCAGCAATGGGATTCTGCAGCCCCCTGGGTGTCTGAGTAGCCTTTTTTAAGGACGGCACTCCTTACCTCCTGATGTGAGAAAGGGATTAGAAAATGTGTCCTAAAAATTGTCCACTTCACCTAACCTAAACCTGGCCTGCTTACCATGACAGGTGAAGATCCTACCCTGTGGATAAAATACACAAAAAAAATGTAACAAAACTTTTGCAAAGATGATTCCACTCATCATTGGTACATGGAATATGTACTGCTTATGTACAACATGAAATCCAATATACCTGAAAGTCAAACAATTCTTCTTCTGAGAGAATCCAGCAGGTATGGAATAAAAATAGTAGTCATGAGTGAAACAAAACTGACAAATCAAGGCCAACTTAAAGTCAGAGTTGAATACACAATTTTCTAGAGTGGTCACTCTAGTGATGGGGCCATGAAGCTGGCATAGGTTTCACAATCAAAACTAATCTAATCAATAAACTTGTATACCTCCCAAAAGGAGTGAATGACAGGCTCATGACAATGTGATTGCCACTTGTAGGAAAGCACCATGCCATCATCATCAGTGCATATGCTTCCACAATGATAAATCCTGATAAGGTCAAAGAAAAATTTATGAAGCCCTGGAGACCCTCATCATCAATGTGCCAAAAGAGGACAAGCTTATAATTCTAGATGACTTTAATACTAGAGTAGGCACTGACTATCAGACATGGCAGGACGTCCTTCAGAGGAATGGAGTTGGAAACAGCAAGAGCAACTGTCACTACCTCCTGAAGATTTGCATATCTCATGAACAACATTGTCTTCCATTTACCTAAATACAATAAAATTTTGTGGATGCACCCTTGTAGTAAACATTGACATTTAATAGACTGTTATTTTAAGGAGAAGAGACAGACAGGATGTGAGAGTGATGAAGGCAATGTGTGGTGCAGACTGCTGAACTGATCACAGACTTTTCCTCTCCAAGCTAAACATTTGAATAAAACAAAAGTGGCAATCCCAAGGCAAGATAACTGCAAAAAAAACCAATGTCAATAGATTAGAGCACTTCTCTGTGTGGGAACAGTTTGTTACTGACTTGGAGGGAAAGCTAAATCAACAGCTGGCAACAGTGGAACAGAAAAGAAATGGGCAGCTTTCAGAGATTTGGCATATAGCACTGCATTTACTCATCTGGGGCAGAATATTTGCAAGCATCAGGAATGGTTTAATGAAAATGATGGGGAAATTCAGAAGCTACTAAATGAAAAGCAAAAATTCCATAGAGTTTACCAGCAGGATACTTGGTCTAGCTCTAAGAAGGCAGCATTTAACTCTATCAAAAGTAAAGTGCATGAAAGGATAATGGAGGGATCTTTAGAGGGAAGGGTGAGGGTATAGGTAAAAGGAGGTATTGAAAGGTGTTTAGATTGATGGGAATGGGAGGATAAGGGAGGGATCCTTGTTGGGGGATAGGTTAATGTAATGCCAAGCAAAGGCAACTTCCTAAGGTTCAAAATACCATGTGTCTCTCTAAATTTACGTCACCAGCTCCTCCCAGTTCAGCCCTCTCTTTTCACGTCAACAAGTCCATCCCACAAGTGGGATTCACAAGCTCTGGGTTTTAACACAATCAAACGAAAAACCAAGCCAATACAGGGGGGTCTTTAAATTCCATTACTATTACAGTTAAATAATGGGATGACAAGGTAGCAGGTAGAAGTAAACTACAGGAGTCAGGAAGGATAGGAAATAAGAGATACCCACAAAATAAAAACAAAGATCAGGTGTAGAATTTATTAGGGAAAGTATCTGTCTATATATGAACATATGTATGTGCATATATATATATATATATATATATATATGCACATACCTGTATATATATTTGCACTTAATTATAGCCTTCTGGTGGAGAGAGGAGGAAAAGGGAAAAAGAACAAAGTAAAAAAGTGCACAGCAGATAACAACAGAAAACTTAAAAAGAAGCAAAAATGGACAGCTCTCAAAACAACATAATATTTATCATACAGGCTGGATTTGAACTCATGAAGATGAGTTTTCTTGATTCTAAGTTCAGTGCTTTATCTACTTTGCCACTTACCTGCCCCTTCTGGTTCTACTT
This sequence comes from Petaurus breviceps papuanus, assembly GCF_028583685.1. Taxonomy (NCBI): domain Eukaryota; kingdom Metazoa; phylum Chordata; class Mammalia; order Diprotodontia; family Petauridae; genus Petaurus; species Petaurus breviceps. The sequence goes on from NW_027187241.1 coordinate 1,769,106, forward strand.
ACTTCACTTTGAATCAATTCATATATGTCTTTCTATGTTTCTCCATATTCCTCATGTTCTTTTTTTCTTATAGCACATTAATATTGCAATATAGTCGTGTACCACAATTTGTTTAGCAGTCCCTCAATCGATGGGCACCTACATTCTTTCTAAGTCTTTGTTTTTATAAAAAGTACTACTGTAAATATTGTTTTTGCTTTTTTTTTTTTCCATAGGGGGAAGGCAGGGCAATTGGGGTTAAGTGACTTGCCCAAGGTCACACATCTAGTAAGTGTTAAGTGCCTGAGGTCGGATTTGAACTCAGGTCCTCCTGATTTCAGGGCTGGTACTCTACTCACTGCACCACCTAGCTGCCCCTGTAAATATTTTTTAATGTATATGGAACTCTTCTTTTAAACATTGACCTCCTTGAGGTATATATATATATATATATATATATATATATATATATATATATATATACATATACCGTGTTTCCCCAAAAATAAGCCCTCCCTTACTGTGTAAGATTCCTCTAAAATAAGCCCTCCGCCGAAAATAAGCCCTATTGAGATTGCTACTGTAGTGAAGGTGATCCCCTGAGCTACACGCTACATTATGGTACCCTCTGTATGCACCCCCCCCCCCCCAGTGAAACGCACGCCGCGCTCCAAGCTGCATCCAATCAGAGCTGCAGCAGTGAGTACCTCATCCTCTTCTTCCCCAGTGATTTGCTTGCTGTCGCTATTGAGAGCAGTGCCGCGGAGGAGAGCTGAGGCAGGACAACATAAGCCCTCCCCTGAAAATAAGCCCTCTGGTGTTTTCCTTTCCAAAAAAAAAAAATAATAAGACAGTGTCTTATTATCGGGGAAACACGGTAGCAGTAGAAGCTTTGGGTCAGAGGCTATGAACATTTTAATCACTTTCTTTGCATAATCCCAAATTGCTTTCCAGATTGATTATACCAATTCTCAGTTCTATCACAATGCTTTGGTATACCTATCTTTCCACAAGTCTACCAACAATGACTATTTTTTTGTCATCTTGACCGATTTACAGGCTATGTAGTTGAGGGTTGTTTTGATTTTAATTATTTGATTGTTAGTGATTTGGAACATTCACATAGTTATTAATAGTTTGCCATTATTCCTTTGATAACTGTCTATTCATATCTTCTAGCCACTTACCTAACAGGGAATGTGTAACTATGATTTTGACCTTTGTTCAAACTAGTCAGTGATCTAACTATAAACAAGAAAAGTTATTCTGGCATGATTACCACATCAGCAACCTCTGGTTTTTTATCACTCTATAATTAAATTTTTTTAGCATTCACCAAGTCCATTTTTTCCTTCACTGACACCTCATTGTGCCATGTAGATGACCTTGTTCATTTTTATAGGCTACACCCAATTTTAGGCAGGTCCTACCTAGCCAAAAAAGATTCTAATGTGCTTGTGGCCAGAAATCCTGTCTGAGGACAATCCTCTCTGGTGATTTGGTTAACTTGAGCAGGCATCAACAAATGTATCTTTTTTTTTTTTTTAAGCAATCGGGGATTAAGTAACTTGCTCAAGGTTACACAGCCAGGTGTTTCTGGGTGGGTGCTAAGTGTCTGAGCCCAGGATTCGATCTCCAGGTCTTCTCAACACTGGAGCCAGTGCTCTTACTCGCTGTGCTACCTGGCCGCCCCTATCTTTTTCTTTTTTTTTAAGCAATTGGGGTTAAGTAATTTGCTCAAGGTTACACAGCCAGGTGTTTCTAGGTGGGTGCTAAGTGTCTGAGACTCCAGGGCCAGCGCTCTTACTCACTGTGCCACCTAACCGCCCCAAATGTATCATTTTTAATAATTCACTAAAATGGATAAAGGAAAAGCAATTACTAGTTGAAGGAGCCTTATCAAGTTGAGTTTTAATGATAAAATTAGGGTAACCTTTGGAAGCATTTTTTATGAAAGAACTTTCACATTCTGTCTTAATTAAGTTTAAAAAATAGATCTACTTCCCTCTAAGTTAGGGAAAATTATTTTTCTTTATTTCTTCTGCAGGAATTAAGTAGCTATTGCTCCTAGTAAAAGTTGTGGTACCTACAGCTATTATAACATTTTTATGAAACATGCTTTTGAAGCCTCATAAAAGGCTTTAAAATGAGTTATTATTTATGAGAAGTTTAAATCAATCTTATAAGAATAAGAATCATACTTACTACTTCACAGTGGTATGTCATGTGAAATAAATTCATGACATTATAACCTAGTTAGCTCCTTCTAATATGAATTATTCTTTTCTTTGTAAAGATGGCAGAACCTTTATTATCTTTCCTGGTGAATCATTCCTTTTTATATACTACTGAATTCTTTGACTTTTAATGATATATTATAAAAATGTTTTGTCTTCATGTACAGTTTAGTTCTGACAAATAAAAGGTTGTAGCTTTGAAAATCTAGTTCTTTCCCAGCCTGTAATTGCAGATATTTATATGGTCATAAATGTAGTATTTCTGACAATTGGTGTGATGCCTTTCTGACTGCCTCTTATTTTACCCTTGGCAAATCAGTAATAATGGGTTTTTGTCCTTAAAAACATGCTTAAAAAAGAACACAGGAAAAGTTCTTTTATTTTTTTACTCTATTTGGTCATTTATACAATGAATGTCTCAGGTTTATAGGTGAATGAATGAATTTTATCTAATATCATAAAATTTTGATTATTTGCATTTTATCAAATGAAGTCAACAATCACTTGTTAAGCACACAAATACTTTGTGCCAGGTGCTCTTCTAAGCACTGGGCATACAAAGAAAGGGGAAAAATAGTCCCTGCTCTCAAGGAACTCAGTCTAACAGGGTAGACAACATGAAGACACTATGTACAAATAAGATATAGAAAGGACAAATTAGTTCTAATCTTAGACAGAAGGCACTAGCATTACAGGAAATAAGGAAAGGCTCCTTGAAGAAGCTAGTATCTGAAGGAAGTTAGGGAGACTGAGATGAGGAGGAAGAAAATTCCAAGCGTGTGGGACAGTCAGTTAATGTGCCAAGAGCTGGGAGATGGAGAGTCTTGTGGGAGGAATAGCAAGGAAGCCAGTGCCACTGGATCACAGAATATATGGAAAGGAGTAAGGAGCAAGGTATAAGAATCTGATCAAGTAGGAAGGGGCCATGTTTTGAAGGGATTTAAAATCCAAACAGGATTTTATATTTGATCCTTAAGGTAATAGGAAGCTACTGGAGTTTATTGAATTGGGGAGGGCTGATAATGGTCAAACCTGCACTTTAGGAAGATAAGTTAGATGTAAGCTCCTCCATTAGACTATTACCTTGAGAACAAGGACTGGGGGTGTTTTTTGGCTCCTTTTGGGGTGGTGTTTCTACTGTGTGTGATTTTTTTCCCTTTCTTTGTACCCCTAACACTTACAGTTCCTGGGCATATAGTGGGTGGTTAATAAATGCAAGTTAACTGATTGACTGACAGATGAGTGAAGGATGGACTGGAACAGAGAAACATTTGAGGCAGGAAGATTAACCAGGCATGCACTGTAAACAGACTAGGCATTAGGTGATGACAGTAGAGGTCAGATACAAGAAATATTGTAAAGGTAGAAGCTACAGGGCTTGAGAGCCTGGGAGACTGGGAGAATGGTGATACCCTCAATGGTACTAGGGAAATTAGGAATAAGGGAGAGTTTGGGGAGAAAGAGAAGAAGTTCAGTTTTGGACATGTTGAATTTAAGATGCCTATAGATGGACATCTAGTTCAAGATGTCCAATATGTAATTGGACATATAAGACCAGAGATCAGGAGAGAAGTTAGGGATGGATAGATAGATCTGAGAATCATATGCCTTTATTGTTCAGTAGTGTCCTACTCTTCATGACTTCATTTGGGGTTTTCTTGGCAGAGATACTAGAGTGGTTTGCCATTTCCTTCATCAGTTCATTTTACTGATGAGGAAACTGAGGCAAACAGGGTTAAGTGACTCGCCCAGGGTCATACAGCTAGTGAGTTTCTGAGGCCAGATTTGAACTCAAAAAGATGAGTCTTCCTGACTCTAGGCTCAGTACTGTATCCATTGCACTACCTTGCTACCCAATCCATGGAAGTTGATGAGACTTCCAAATGAAATAGTAAAGAAAGAAGAGAAAACGGTCCAGGACAGAGCCTTGAAGGACACCCATTGTTAGGAGGCATGATTTGGATACAGATCTACTAAAGGGAACTGAGAGGGCAGTCAGATAGGTAGAGAGAGAACCAGAAGAGAGCAGTGTCTTAAAACCTAAAGAAAAGAGAGTATTAAGGAGAGGAGGATAATAGACAAGGCCAAAGGCTGCAGAGTAAGGAGTAAGGAAAGGCTATTAGATTTAGCCTGTAGGAGATCATTGGTAACTTTGGAGAGAGCAGTTTCAGTTAAATGATGGAAGTCAGACATCATATTGCAGGGTCAAAAATAGAGTGAGAAGAAATGACGTAGCAGCATTGACTGTAGATGTCCTTTTCTAAGAGTTTAACCACAAAAAGGAGAGATATAAGATGATAACTATTCAGGATGAATGAATCAAATGAGGGTTTTTTGAGATTGGTGGAGACATGGGTGTGATTATAGGCAGAATGGAAGTAGCCAGTAGTGGGGATGATAGAGGGGACAATCTGCTGGGGAAGATGGGATGCAATGGGATCACTTGTAAATGTAGAGGGATTTGCCTTGGCAAGTAGAAGGGCCGTCTTTTTCTTTTGAGTCAGGAGTGAAAGAGCAGATAGTGAGAAAGGCATCTAAATAATGTGAGATGAGGAAGGAATATGAGAGATCTCTCAGCAAATGGCTTCCATTTTCATCATCTGAAAACAACTGATTTCCTAAAACAGTTGTCCAATTCAGCAGTTTGGGGATTTAAAGATTTCATAAAAGAATGAGACAGGTCAGTAATGCATAGAACACTAGGTTTTTATTACATCACATTTTATATCAAATAAGGAAAAGCCCAAATCCTAAAGTGAAACCCCTGGTTTGGAAATAACGAGTGGGGGCCTCAAGAGAAACAAGAGAATACAGAGAACAGAACAGATCAGAAGCTACAGTCTTTAGGAAGAATCAGGTTAATGATTGTCTTTTGGTGAAGATACCCTTTGCATACCCTTTGCTTTGGAGAAGCCTCTCCAGTTTCACCAGCTCTCCACCACGTCTACTAATCAATATGAGACATGGCTGGAGTCTCATCTTCTCGGCATCTAAGGCATTTCAGTGATTCAGGCAAAGGTCACAAGTTTCATAGGAAGGGGACAAGATCTCACACTCAGTCACATCTTAATGGTCTCCCATCTGTGATGTCATAGGCGAAGAGATGGCAGGGAATGACCAAGAGAATCATCACCTTCACTACACACTCCTCTTCCACTCCTATATAAGCATGGAGCAAAGAAAAATAGATGCTTCCAGAAAAGAGTAAAGGGGATGCAAGTTGAGAGTGGGACACATACCTAAGGCAGAGGCCATTTGCTCCAGCAGAAGGCTGTCTCAAAAGAACAGAGTGGTTTTTTTAGACTGACACAACCTAATTTTCACTAATTAAAACTTTTTTGTATCATTCCTATTCTTTCCACCCACATACACATACAAAGAAAACCATTGCAAACTATTGTTAGAAATGTCTCAAATAATATTAATAACTCCCATTTTATAGTGCTTTACAGTTTAGAGAATGCTTCCCTTCAACAACCCTGTGAGATGTGTGCTGTAATAATATAATAATCCTTCTTTTATATATGAGGAAATAAAGGGTCAGGGAGATTAAATGATTTACATCATGGTCAGAAATGTTGTAAGAGACAATGTTAGGGCTAGAATCAGTTCTCCTGACATCAAGTCCAGAGCTCTTTTGACTCTGCTATGATGCTTAACTCCTATGCCACTCCTATATAATTTTCAAAGCCCGCTATATGCACACATGTATTTGTAAAGGATTGGATCTCTAGGATAATGGTATATTAGACTATATCCTAACCGTAAGTAGGGAGGAGTTGCTTAATCCTTACATATAGATTAGGGGTGTTGGCTAAGTATACTCCACAAGGAAAAAGGCTTAATTCTTGAGTAAGGTATTGATACTACAGCTGCAGGTAGGTTAGGAGGTTTTCCAAAGTGTAAAGCCACCATCCTCCCCAATGCCACATCTATCCACCCCAACCTTGACTCAGGTTTCTCTTAGTTTAGTCTAGGATTGAAACAAAAACAAAAATAATTTGCACATAGTATCACATAAATTTATGTCATGTCCTCACCAAAAATATAGCTTGTGCCTCATCTCCCATTAAGAATCTTACCTCTCCTCACCCAATTCTCATGACTGAAAAGGAAACACATTCCCATTATAAAAGTCCAAAAAGTGGCACACTTGCCCAGTAGCAAAGCTTTTCCAACAATGGATAATGTTCACCACTTTACACTTTCCCAAGGGAATAAATATTCCCAAAGGGAATGACAAAGGAAAGTTATTATTCCTTCCCACCCATCCCAACATTGGAATTTCAGAGAACCCTGGAAAAATTCACATGAACTGATACAAAGCGGAAGACTTTATACAATTTATACAAGATGAACAAATTCTATAATAGCACTGTAAATAAAAGCAAAATTGAAACTTAAGAATTCTAATCAATGTAATAACCAATCAGTGGACCATTAATGAAACATGCTATCCAACTTCTAACAGAGGTGATAGACTCAAGGTGAAGAAAGAAACACCTAATTTTGAAGGGCCAATGTAGAATTTGTTTTGCTTGACTATGTATATTTGTCACAAGGGTTCCGGGTTTCTTTGTTTGTCAACCAATAAAAGAGGCTAAAGGAGCAGGGAAGAGAAGAAAAAGAAGCCATCGATAATATTCTTTAAAAATAAAAGATATTGGGGTGGCTAGATGGCACAGTGAATAGCACTAGCCCCGGAGTCAGGAGGACCTGAGTTGAAATCCGGCCTCAGACACTTAACACTTAACTAGTCGTGTGACCTTGGGCAAGTCACTTGACCCCAATTGCTCTGCCCTTCAAAAAAAAAAAAAGCAAAAAACAAAAAAAATAAAAGACAGTAATTGAAATGTTTTTTAAAATGTACTAAAGAAAACAGAAGGAAGGCCAGAAGGAAACACAGAAAAACAGGATAGTTTTAAAAGTTATGTTAAATTAATTATATACCTAAGATAGAAAATATGGTATATAATAGAGATTTGCAATCTTATCTATGATCTTTTTTCTGTTCTATTTTATATATGAAAATGATCATTTTCTTTGGTATTAATTTCAAGATTAAAAAATATTCTTTTAAAAATACAAAAAGTTTATCTCACTTGAATAAATCTCCTTTATCAGCAAAAAAAAAAAAATCCTTTTAAACATACAAGATTAAGTTGCCTAATCTGATCTCTCTGTCAAAAAAAGAAAACCTTCTTAAACTTACAGGTTTCCATGAGGGAGAATAATTTCTCTCCCTTCTCATTGGGTATGTCATGACTTTCCACATAATGATCCAATTCTACTTTTATGAGTTTTATGTTGTGCAGAGTGTAATTTGTAACCTTAGGAATTTTCCCTTGGGCAGAGGGATACTCCCTTAAAATTTAATACATCTACTCAAGAAGCATCAAAGCCAGAAGATGCATGCACTCTAAGTATGGAGTGAGCTGAGTGAGCTATCTTGACCAGGAAACTGGAGGAGGAGGAGGTCATGGAATCCCTTTTGTCAAAGTAAAATTTCCATTGGCCACTATAAAAAAAACAAAACCCTCTTGATAATATCAAAGAATGGCAGCACAAATAAGCTATTAATTTATAGCAAAACAAACATAATTATGAATCCAGTAAGATATCTATACCACAGACTACATGTAGATGCCCATTTATTTCCAGATCACATTTTGAAAATGATTCATCTAAACTAGTTGTGTTAATACTTACTTCTTCAATGATCTTTAAGTAAATTAGTAACCACAATTCAAACAGAAGAAGGATTCATTAGGGTTATGACCTTCAGTTTGCTTTAGAGATTCAAGAGTAATCTATTAATATCTACATGCTTTTTTCAGATACGATGAAAAATTATTTGAGAGGTTACATAGGGGGAAAGAATTATAGCTAACATGTGTACAAAATGCCTTTAAGTTTCATATTACATTAAAGTTGGCTGCTATAACCATCAATTTCAATGTGGTAGGCCAGACCCTACTTAACTAGAGAGCTGACATGTCTCCAAATTATCTCAAGTATTCTAGGTAGCAGCACTTGTTCTCCTTACCTGTAAAAAAGTAGGTGCTTAATTAATACTTTTTGACTGATTGACTGCCCCAAATCCATCAATTCTTAAGACCTGGATACCAGACTATCTTTCTTGACCTAGCTAAAAAAAAAAAAATTGCCTGACTCGGAGTAGAGTGAATAGTGTCACATACATTTATTACTAGAAGAGAACTTGAAGATCATCTCATACGAATTTTATTTTATAAGTACGGAAACTGAAGACAAGAGGTTCTGTGATACTACTGTAGTTGTCCCTCTGGGTTTAGTCTCCTCAATTCCAATTGGCACTGGTAGGTTGGCTCCCTAGAGAACAACTGATTGCTTCTCCCCTCAGAGTTCCAGAGGTAACCCTGAAGGAATGGAGTTTCAATTACTGTCATTCACATACACCCATTTGGCATGCTTCCCAATGCCAATGAACCAATTGACATAAATCAGCTTTAACAAAAGGAAATTCACTAAAAAGATACAATAAGAATAGTCATTTCAAAACAATCTCCCCAAACTAGGGGAGCAATCTCCCCCTGCACATACATAAAGTTCCTGGGGAAAATGCATTCCAACTCAGCAGATGGTCAGGCTTACATATAGACCATATCTAAGACTGAGAGGCACCTCTAAACTCTTGATTCAGGGAGTCCTTTTCTCTCTGTGTGGAGTCATCATGAAAGTCCCCTCAGTGGTAACTCTCTGCTCCAAGAGTCAGTGCTTCAGACAGCACTTTCTTCTGTAAGATCCCTAAAGCTTCTTTCTTCCCATCTCCCTCCATAGGCTCTTCTCTCTTGTTGGCCACTCCCACGGCACCTGGTGGACTCTGCTACCACCTCCAGTTGCCAGGGAGAATGAGGACCTTTGAAGTTCACAGGGTAGACAAACCTGGTCAGTTCTGTCTCTGGATACTGCTTCACCTAAAAATTAGGAAAGAATAAACACAAAAGAAATAGAAAATGTCATGTGTTCATAAACACATTGACAGCAATAGATAGGGATAAGGCAGCTGCTGCCCCCTCCCACTGGGTATCTCTTGATTCACTACACAGCCAGGAAGGAAAAAGAGCAAAAAAGGCTGGGGAAGGGATATATCAATCAATGCTTTTATATGCAAACGCAGTTCTGATTCTGGCAGACTAAATTGTCTGCTCCTCCAATTCTCTGCCTACCAGAAGGTTCCTTATCACCTCCCCCCCCCCCAACCTCATTCACTCAAGCCTGAAAGAACTGCAACCCTGGCAGGGAATATTGCACAAGCCCACCAGAAAGATCTAAGGCAAGAGTGTTGTAAGGACTGGACTCTCATTGGCCATCACACTGCGAAATTACTTGACTAAGGTAGTAACAATGGTGATAGTTGGGTGAGGAGGAAGATTGTGGTGATCCTGATAAGGATCAAGAGTAGTAATTCACATTCTTGTGGTCTTTTGAGGGTTGCAAGGTTTTGTCCTCATAACAATCCCCAATGACATATGGCATAAATATTATTTTTACATATTTATATGTCATGTAAATTTTACATGTATAAGTATGTAATGATAATATTTTATATATTATGCATATTCACAATTTTACATAATTTACGTGTTTTCTTGTTGTTCAATCATGTCCAACTCTTCGTGACCCCATTTGGGGCCTTCTTGGCAAAGATACTGGAATGGTTTACTGTTTCCTTCTCCAGCTCATTTTACAAATGAGGAAACAGAAGCAAACAAGGTTAAGTGACATGCCCAGGGTCACACAACTACTAAGTATCCAAAGCTAGGTTTGAATTCAGGTCTTGCGGACTTTAGGCCCTGTACTCTATCCATTGTGCCACTTTACATATTTTACATATAAAGGAACTGAGGTTCAAAGAATTTAAGAGAATTGTCAGAACCACATACAATAACATGAATAGATATATATGTATATAGCATGGAGCATTATTGGTTCTGTTTCCCAGAGGGAAGACACCAGCATTTTATGACACTCGTAAGCCTAATAATGATGTCACTGAAAAACATGTGTGTTGGGAAATGGGATGTCATTTGAAAAGAGAAGCATTTAGAGACTCATTCCCCAATGGAAATAACTTTTCTTTTTGTATTCTGTGTGGAACTTCCTCCATGACAATGAAGAACACAGGTGAGTATTGGTCTCTACAGCATCTACAGATATCTATACTGATATGGAAGAGAGATATATATCCTATACAGATACAATAGAGTAGTAGCATCAAACTCAGAAACATATCCCTGCAGGCCACATACTGACTTAAACAAACAAAAATTAACACTATCTACATTGTACTGTATTTTTATTTAGGGGCAGTTAGACAGTGGATTGGATACAGTCCTAGGCCTAGAGTCAGGAAGACCAGAGTTCAAATGCAACCTTGGATTCTTATTAGATGTTTGACCTTGGGCAAGTCACTTAGTCTCCATTTCCTCAACTATTAAATGAGAATAATAATAGCACCTACATCCTAGGATTGTGAGAATCACATGAAATTATAATTGTAAAACATTTAGTATAGTGCCTGGCACACAGTAAGTGATATATAAATGTTAGCTGTACCAGATATTCAGTGTTCCAAAGACTTTCCAAGATCAGATCTTTTTATAATTTTAATATATGCACGGGAAATACCAAGTTTGAAGAAAAGATACCTTAATTTTTTTTTAAAAAAGCAACAGATAATATCAAGATCTTAGATCTTTTTTTATTTCTTCATTAGGTATGTGACTATAAAGATGTTTTGTAGAAGATAGCTTGTGAAAGCCTGCTTGTTCCCTCTTTGAATTTTAAATAGAGATGTATTCAATGCACATATTACAAAGCACATAGAATCTGCTGCTGAGGCCAAGTAGTCAAGGCACTCAATTATCCTGCCACACTATAGGGACCTGAAGTTTGGATTCACATGTGTAGACTAGTCCTGGTGGAACCTAACCCATAAAGAGATCTTCACCACCACCACCACCATCATCATCTTCTTCTTCTTCTTCTTCCTCTTCTTCTTCTTCCTCTTTCTCTTCTTCTTCTTCTTCTTCTTCTTCTTCTTCTTCTTCTTCTTCTTCT
>NW_027187241.1:1780433-1807874 GCF_028583685.1 Petaurus breviceps papuanus
CTTCTTCTTCTTCTTCTTCTTCTTCTTCTTCTTCTTCTTCTTCTTCTCCTTCCCCTCCTCCTCCTCCTCTTCCTCCTCTTCCTTCTCTCTAGATCTTTATGTTTCCAATCCTACAACCCCAGGGAAAATCACCAAAGATTAGAGTTTACTCATGTCTAGTATATTCCCAAAGAGTAATGGAAAGATAATCAATCCACAATGTAGATAAGGTATAACAGCCCTCCTAAAGATATTTTATAAAGATAAGAAAGTCTACGGATTAGTCTTTGTTCATGTATTTTCATTCACCTTTTTTAATGAAAATACTATATGAGATATTTTCTATTCTTTTCTTAGCACTGGAGATATTACTATTAAAGATTTTTAAAAATGGGCTAAGTATAGGGGTGGCTAGGTGGCGCAGTGAGTAGAGTGCCAGCCTTGGAGACAGGAAGACCTGAGTTCGGATCTGACCTCAGACACTTAACCACACACACACACACACACACACACACACACACACACACACACACACAAATCCTAGCTGTGTGACCTTGGGCAAGTTACTTAACCCCAATTGCCCTCCAAAAAGCAAGAAAAAAAAAGGGCTAAGTATTAAAAGCTCCATTTTATAATGATATAAATCCACTGACTCAATTCCCTCCGTGCCCAATTGCCTGATCCCCACCACCACCACCTTGGACCCCATCCAATAAAGTACTTAGGTATTTTTAAGGACTTTTATACAATCATAAGAATATAAGTGCTTCTTTACAACCCTTTCACCAGACACAGGACTACCATGCGGCTATGGAATGACCATGATCCAAGAGGTCTTGAAAGGTGGTAAGGACATTCCAGTATGCAATATCTGTGCTCTGGGAAAGCTCACTGGGGACAAGAAGGTATATACACATCATTCTCTCTCTATCATAAGAGTACAACCAATTGAACAATGAGCTATCTGAAAGTAACATAGACAGAAAGGAGTCTACAGGAAGAGAAGGATTAGGCAATTTAGACAGAAGTCTAGAAGAATGAATGCTCACACTGTCCTGAATGTGAAAAAGAGAAAATGTTTGATAATGTATATTCTAAGTTATTTGGAATATGCTATCTTCAGTAGTAAACATCATTTAACCATTGAAAAAGTCTTTTTTTTTAATTCTATATTTTTTCTCTTTAAAAAAATCTTTACTTTTAGATTATATGACTTTACTAGGAAGGACCTTAGGGATCATCTAGTGGTCCAACTCCCTCATTTTACAAAAGAGGAAATTGGGCCCCAGAGAAACAAAGCAAATTGCTCAATGTCACACATAGCTGAGACTTGCATCAAGGCTCATGACTTCCTGCCCAATTTAAAAGTGTGGATACCCACATTTTTAGAATTAAGAATGACTCATTAAATGAGGTCCTAGCTCACTTTGTTTATACATCCTCAATGTTTTAAAATATCTAGTACAGTGCCATAAATATAAGAGACACAATTAAAATTACTGAATATAGCTAGTCATTCATTGAAATGTTCCAGATTGTTACTTACTGCTCTGGTAATAGAGGCAACTATATGGCGGAATAGTGGAGAGTAGGCTGGACCTGGAGTCAAAAAGATCTGAGTTCTAGTTCAGATTCACACACTCACTCCATGATCCATCATTTTACCTCTCAGTCTACCTCAATTTCCACATCTGTAAAATGGAGATAATAATAATATTTACCTCCCAGGTTGTTGTAAGGACAAAATGAGATATTTGTAATGTGTTTTGGAAGCTTTAAAGTGCTAGATAGAGGCTAGTTATTAAAATTATTATAGAAAAAATCTGGATTGTAGCCTATGTATTGAAGAGATTTTAAGGGATTTTGAACAAATCACTCAACCACTTTGAACCTCAGCTTTCTTCTCCACAAAAGGGAAGCTGCACTCCATTTCATTAGGATTTCCTCCAATTCTAAATCTACAATCTTATGATCCTATAATTCTGAGTCACAGTACAAAAATATATTTTTCTCAGTTTTGTCAGGACATATGTAATTGTCCTTCTATAAGCAAGTCAAAACATAATTCTAAGAACATTTTTTGTTCCTTTGGTGTCCTCTGAGCACATGCTTAAAGGACAAAAAACAGAAATGTCCTAGTATATTTATGTTCAAGTTCATTCATTAAATCTAAGTTCCTTGAGAGAAGAGACTGGCTTTTCTTCACTCTCTCTCCTCTAAACCAAGCAGGCACTTAACTGAGACTTGTTATAGTTTATCCTATTGAATGTTACTTGTAAACTTCACATTACTTGTAAACTTCATTATCTACAACATAAGGCCCAGTGATCACTTTGGAAATGAAAAAACTTGCCTGACTTTTGTATCAAATGGCAATAGAAATAAAGCTTTCATAGCAGAAACCTTCTAAATCTGAGTTTGAATCCCAGCTCTGCATACTACTAGCTACATGACCTTGGGCAAGTCACTTAATAAGTCTAAATGATAATTATTGTAATTATAATAACATTTGTATAAGGTTTGTAAAATGCTTTTATATATGTGTGTACACACACACATATACATATAAAATTACATCATTTATTCCTCATAACAACCCACTTCTCTAGGTCTCAGTTTCCTCAAATGTAAAATAAAGGGCTTGGACTCAATGACATTAAATAGGAGTTCTCAAGCTGAGGTCCATGAATTTGTTTTTTAAAAAATATTTTTATTTTCTGAGTTTCAATATAATTAGTTTCCTTTGTAATATATTTTATTTTATGCATTTAAAAACATTCTGGGGGCGGCCAGGTAGCACAGCGAGTAAGAGCACTGGCTCCAGTGTCAGGATGACCTGAGGATCAAATCTGGGCTCAGACACTTAGCACCCACCCAGAAAAACATGGCCGTGTAACCTTGAGCAAGTTACTTAACCCCAATTGCTTAAAAAAAAAACATTCTGAGAAGGGATCCAGGGGCTTTACCACACTGCTCAAGACACAAAAAAATTAAGAACCTCTAAGTATTCTTCCAGCTCTAAATCTATAATCCAAAGCCATTTTTTAAATGTATGTATAAGATTCCTATTTTCTCCCTTAATGTATCCAAAGGTCATGTAAAATCTTCAAATATACTGTCTATTCATGAATCTTATCTCCTGAGGATGAAAGCAGTAGAGATTTATTCTGAGAATTTAACATCCTGTCCTGTTTGGAACAAAAAATAAATACACATCCATGAAAGTATCTCTATGACTTTTTCTTAATCCTAGAGTACAGTATTTCTGATGATCTTCATTACTCTCCTTCTTTGATAAGGATCAAGAAATATCCATGGGACTATTACTCAAAATAGCACTATTAATTTGTTTCTATGAGTAACATGAAAAAAGTCACTGCTCCAATAGCTGCACCCCTGAAAATTTATTTTTATTAGTAATGCTAAAAAAAGCCACTGCTCCAATACATTGCACACCTAAATTTATTTCTACTAGTAATACCAAAAAAAAGTTACTGTTTCATTACCCTGCAGCCCTGAATATCAACTTCTTTCTATTAGTAATGCTAAAAAAAAAAAGTCACTGTTCCAATACACTGCACCCATGAAGGAAGTGAAAAAAAAGCTATTAGGTTACTGTGGAGTCAACTGAAACCACAGTGGTGTACTATTTCAAGAGCTATCTTCCTACATATCAGTTTTGTCTCTTGCATGATACTAACCTCAGCAAGTTTTCCCACTTTATTATAATTTGTCAGTAATTGCTATATCAGAAGTCAGTTAATAAACATTTATTAAGCACCTACTATGGGACAGATGCTATGCTAAATGTCGGTGATCAGAATAAAGATTGTGAACAGATGAAAGCTGAAATGCACATTCTGTTATTTGTAATTATTTCCCCTTGTATCTAAGGAACAATATTAAACATATTTTGCCTTATTTGTCACCTAAATTAGCTTAAACATTTTCAGCTTTTAAGGGTTCAGGTTTTTCTTTTTAATAAGGAAATAAAAGAACCACAAAGTTAACAAAACTGCAATATTTCTGTCAAAAACTGTAATTAAGAGAAAATTATTAAAGCAAATCTATCAAACATAAGAAAATATAAATTAAAGCAAGAGGAGAAGCAGAGGAAATGAAAAAAAGAAAGGAGAAAATCATAGAACAGGTAAATTTTTAGCACGTCAGCTGAACATGAATGAATATTAAAGATACGGGTATGAAAGACAATCAATCCAAAGCAATACTGGACATGGCATAATAGCATACCCACAATATGGGTAATATTGGGAAATACAACATGGCTACAGTTCAATGTTGTATAAGTTAGATGTTGTTTTTCCGGATCCAAAATGAGGGGAAGGTAAGAGAACAAGCATTGGGGTGGCCAGGTAGCGCAGTGAGTAAGAGCACTGGCCCCAGAGTCAGGATACCTGGGATTGAATCCAGGCTCAGACACTTAGCACCCACTCAGAAACACCTGGCCGTGTAACCTTGAGCAAGTTACTTAACCCCAATTGCTAAAAAAAAAAAAAAAAAAAAAAAAAAAAAGAGAGAGAGAGAACAAGCATTTAAGTAGCATCTGTCTCATGCTAGGCACTATCCTAAGCATACAACCCCAAGCACATAGTGCCTGGACCCAGTACTCTATCCACTGATCCACCTACCTGCCTCTGAAAATCTCCAAGGTGAAAACTAAGGTAGACCCATAGATGAAACCATAACTGGCTTCAATTCAGAGAGCCCAGGAGGTTCTCTCTGAAGCAAAAAGAACTTTCCACAATCTTTTGGTCTCCTCACTGGAATCTGGAAAGCCTTTCTACAAGAACCACTTCCCTCGTGAATATTGCTACCAATATATAATATTTGCCGTCTCTTTAGGGTCAGGATTTAAAAGGACACAGTGGCTAATTATTTTGCCATGGGCATTCTGCCTATGTTTTGAGTAACTCATCAGGTAGTAAGTACTTTGATGAATGGTTACTAACCATCAATAAAACATCTAGAATAACTCATTGTTAGAGCTGACAATCCCACAGGTCTGACCAGGTCACCTTCTCCTTACTCAGCAAACTCAAGTGACTCCCTATCACCTCTAGGATCAAATATAAAATCCTGTTTAGCACAGCCTTTCACCTTTCCCCTCCTACCCATTATCACCTACCCTTCTTATCTCCTCTCTCACATATAGACTACAATCCTGTGGAACTGGCTTCCTCCCTGTTCTTTGAACAAGATACTCCGTCTCCAAACTTCCAGGCATTTTTGCAGTTGGCCCTCATGCCTGGAATGCTCTCCCTTCTTGTCTCTGCCTCCTGTCTTCCTTCAAGTCCCAGCTAAAACCCCACTTCGTATGGGAAACCTTTCCTGATCCCCCTCAAATTCCATCACCTTCCCTCTATTGCTGATTTCCAACTTATCCTATAGATATCTCATCTATAGCAATTTTCATGGTGTCTCCCCCATTAGACTATGAGTTCCTCAAAGGCAGGGACTTGTCTTTTACCTTTCCATATCCCTGGCACTTAGCACAGTGCCTGGCAAATAGATCCTTAATAAATGTTTATTTACCGACCAAAATAGTAGACACTTTAATAAATACTTACTAAATGTATTCTCTGTGGGATGCATATTTTTAATCTCCAAAATGAGGGGGAAGTAGCCAGGTGACTCAGAAGATACAGTACTGGGCCTGGAATCAGGAAGATCTGAGTTCAAATCTGGTCTCAGATATTTACTAGCTTTGGGCAAATCATTTAACCTCTGTTTTCCTTAATCCACTGGAGAAGGAAATGGCAAACTACTCCAGTATTTTTGCCAAGAAACCCCATAGATAGTATGGTCCACAGGGTCATAAACAGTGAGAAAAAACTGAATAACAAAACAACAGCAACAACAAAATGTGGGAAAAGTGTGCTAAATCCTTTGATTTCATGAACATCTCATCAATATCTGTAAATGTCCACCAAATGAAATGGCTACAGAAATCTTCCTGTCTCCTTCCAGGATTCCACCAGGCTCTAGCTGAATACTTCTTTCAATAATCAGGTTTTGTTCAGCCAACTTGATTGACACACATATGTTGAAATAACCCTTAATGAGCAAGAGAAGTGGGGGAGGGGAGGTGGATAAGGCAAAAAAAAAAGCACATTTCATAAGCATTCAAAAGTCACTGATTGAATATATCACTATCAAGTGTTCAGTTCTCACAGCATAGATTTCAATGAGTACTAAAGATAGCACCAAATCAACTTATTCACATATCACTAAATTAACTTCTTCCAATAAAGACTAGTAATGAAGAAAGATGGTGTTATCACAGTAACTTGTTCTCAGGCTGGAAAGCGTGATCTATGAGATGGTATCAGCTGCTTTTATCAGCCCACCAAAAAGTGCACAAAAAGAGGAAGCCATATGAAAAGTTCATTTGCCTCACTGCTTTCTCAGCATCATGCTTTTGCTGAAGCTTCGAATGAATGCAAGAGACCGAAACGACTTGATAAAATGGTAAATCATTCTTGCAAATGTTCACATGAGGATGTTAAACATATGCCTGCAAATTCTGACTGGATAGGAATGCATAAACTATCTACAGATAGAAAGCTGAATTCATAAAAGGATGGAGATGAGGGATTAGACTTGGGATTTCATTGGTTGCAAGGGTGGGGATCCTGCAGCCTTGAAGCCACAAGTGGCCCTCTACATCCTCAAGTGCGGCCCTTTGACTGAATCCAAACTTCACAGAACAAATCCTCTTCATAAAAGGATTTGTTCTGTAAAACTTGGACTCATTCAAAAGGCCACACCCAAGGACCTAGAAGGCTATGTGTGGCCTTGAGACTGCATGTTCTCCACCCCTAGTTTAGAGGGATCTTGAAATGGCAAGAACAGAAGTAGTTCACACCTTGTTTCAGCTATTGAATGAACACCTCGTTTCAGTTGAAGTTTCTTTTGAGCCTTACATCAAGTCTGTTAAGAAACAGAACATGTGAACCCTACAGCTTGTGAAACCTAGAACTCAGGAACTCCTGCAACAGGAAGGGGAGGAGCTAATGACCATATATAAGGAGAAGCCAGGCTAGAGACAGCCGAATTGAGAAGAGGACTCTTGTGGTAACAGAGTCAAGAAGGAGAAAACTTGAGGAATCCCAGCACGCTGTTTGTCTCCTCTGTCTGCGTTGATATTTGTTTGTGATACTTTGTACAGAATCCCTGGGACCTTACTGGAAGCCCTGAAAGAGGATTCTCTGGTTGTATGTTTACAGAAGTCTTGGAGGAGGGTTTTGGAGGTCCTGGGACTTTGCTGATGATTTGTGCTGACCTCTTGAGCCTTGTTTGTGGGTCTGGGTTGATTTCTACATTGATGATTTGTGTTGAGTTCTCAGACCTTGTTGGTGGGTCTGAGTTGATTTCACAGGCAGATAGTGAATTGATGATGGTGCTGGCAATGTGTATGAACATTATTGTGGCTCTGTCAAGCTTTGTCTTCCCAGAAACAGGAACTGCAAAGAACTTGAGGTGGACTGGACACCATGAACTTCAATATGGAACAGGAACTTCATGAGGAACTGTACAAAGAACTGGACAAGGAACTGGGAGCTGCCTGCCTTTGAACCCAGGTAACAGTTGGAGCTGGGACCATGGAAGAGGAACTATGGAAGCTGAGAGCCAGCCTCAAGTCAAGCTGAAAGAAGACTTTACTTGGATAATGTGTACTGATCGAGAAGATTATGATTTACTGTGACCTAGGGGTGGAGAACTTTGACTTTTGTACTTTGTGATTGAATTAAGGATTTTGTGATTGACTAAATGATTATACTTTGTCGAAAACTATGTGACCACTTTGGTGAAAACTATGTGGCCATTTTAGTGATAAGTTATTGAGTTGTTGTAATGGAAATGCAAATTTAAAGATCTTCCCTGCCTCTAGGCTAAAGTGCACCTGGAGCCTGGGGTGGGAGGCTTGTTTTTCAGTAGATACTTCTTGATTGGCCAGTAATTCAATAAGGTTGTTATATTCTCTGAGCCAGGAGAAGGCTATACAAGCCCTGATGTGTAGCTTTGTTTTGGGGCTCACTTTGAGAAGTGTTCTGTGATTTGATCAGATGAGACTCTGGGAAGCCATTGTCCGGAGGCCCCCCCCCCCCCCGGCTTTGAAAAACCCAGATGTTGATTTGGTATGGATGTAATGGTTGAACAGTTTGGAAATCTGTCTACTTTATCTGTTTCTGTCTTGATAATTCTGTCTGTATACTCTGAAGTTCGGGGTGCTGACCTTTTTCCCCTGAACTAGGTAAACGATACATATTTGACTGATTAAAGTAAGCTTGTTAACCCATTTTGAGTTACTTTCCTTTATCAAAGCAGAACCTGTATTGGCAGCCACCCTAGGGACACTGGGGTGCTTGCTGCTACAGTTGTGACAAGGATGAATGCTGTATTTTGATTTTCTGTGATAAGTTGTAACATTGTGAATGCTGTACCTTGATTTTCTGTGAATGTTTTGTTCTGATTTGTTACTGAAAAAAAAGAGAGTTTGCTATACTATATAATCAGAACCTTGAAAGCTATTCACAGCAGCAGTCCTCTGGAAAGCTGCCCATGCTTGACTATACAGATCCAGTGAAAATCCTCTTTGGCCAATATGGGTTGTCCCCTTCTATGTAATGTAGAGAGAATTGCCCAAAGCCCTGAGATGTTAAATCATTCTCTCAGAGTCAAAAAAACATATATGTTAGAAATAGAATCTGAATCCACATCTTCCTCCCATTAAGGCTTGCTCTCTGTCCTACTTACTAGCCATGCAACCCTGGGCAAGTCACTTATTCCTGTTTGCCTCAGTTTCCTCATCTACAAAATGAGCTGGAGAAGAAAACGGCAAACTAGTCCAGTATCTTTGCCAAGAAAACCCCAAAAGAGATCATGAAGCATCAGACAACTTGAATGATTGAAAAACAGCAAGTTCCTTCTTCTCCTAGACCAGTGAGAGGTATCAATCTCAAACAGAAACAGAGGCTGCTAAATTGTACATAAAAAATTCCTGTGGGCCGCATATTGACTTAGAAAAATCATATATTAACATTATCTATGTTCTAGTGTATGTTTATGTATTTTTTAAAAATATTATTCTAATCACATTTTAAATCTGGTTCAGCCCCACTTGAGAATGTTGCCAGACAGGCATGAGGCCATGAGACCTTTGGGCAGTATGTTGATCACCCCTGTTCTACTCCACACTGTTGACTTTTAAACAGTATGCTCTGACTTGTAAAGCAGCTTATGTAAATTAACTGGTTTGATCCTCACAACAACCTTTTGAAATAATTCAGATATTAAGTGCCTACGTGTACCAGGTACTATGATAGGCACTGGGGAGAACATAAAGAAAAAAAGCAAAACAATCCCTATCCCCATAGGTCTTATACTCTACAGAGAAGATTAACATAAGTAAATGGAAAATACATACAAAGTTCTACAAATTAATTTCAAGAGGGAGAGAGTATGAACTGCTCATTGGGAAGATAGAATCAGGAGTGGCCTCATGTTGAAGGTGTTCTGAAAGCTAGGGATTCTTTTCTTTCTGGTGCCCCATTCTTTCTATGCAAATATACTAGTTTATAGGCTATGAGAGCCACTAATAAATGACATACAGGGCAGTCAGGATGGTGCACTGGTTTTAGAATTAGAAACCCTGTTTTTGAATTGTGGCTGTGTGATCTGGGGCATGTGACTTCCATTCCCTATTGTATGAAATAGGGATAAATATTATCTTTGTTCTTCAATTGTGTACAACTCTTTGTGACTCCATTTGGGATTTTCTTGGCAAAGATACTGGAGTGGTTTGCCATTTCCTTCTCTGGGTCATTTTACAGATGAGGAAACTGAGGCAAACAAAGTTAAGTGATTTGCCCAGGGTCTCTCAGTAAATGTCTAAGGTTGCATTTGAACTCAGGTCCTCTTGACTCTAGACCTGACACTCTATCCACTGAGCCACCTAGCTGCCCTAAAAATGACCTTATAAAGTTATTAAAAGGAAAAGCTATATGGTATAGTGGCTGAAACACTTACTGGACTTGTAATCAGGAAGAACTAGGATTGAATCCTACTCCAGATATCTAGCTGTATAAGCATGTCTCTGAAGCTCAGTCTCTTCATCAATAAAATGGGAATAACCACTATTATTATTATTATTATTAATATGATACATGTGAAGGACAGAGGAAGCATGGTGCAATAAAGATTCACAGAACTTGAGTTTGAATTGTATAGTTACCATATGACATTGGGCAAGTGACTTAATATCTCTGGGTCTCAGTCCATCTTTAAAAGGAGGGGTTAGACTAGATGACCTTTGAACTCCCTTCTAGCTTGGGACATATGATCCTGCACCTTAAACTTTAAAGTACTATGTAAACACAGTCCATCAGTCTCCACTAATGAAGAAACCAAGACTCATATTGCCCAAGGCTACAGTCAGTCAAGGGTAGAGCTCAAATCCAAACTGTGCTCTTCTACTGTAAGTCTAGAGTTCATTGATTAACCCACAATAGGCTTTCCTCAAAAATTCAATGTTTGCCTAGTTTAAATTCAAGGTTTTCAATTGTGGTGGAAAGTTGAAATGGCAAGAAAGTACCCACCAGACTTTTCAGCCACCATGCTGTTGTTTCTGGTTTTCTTCCTCAGTAACTAGGAAGGCCCTGAGCAAAATGGGGAAGTCAGTAAGGTTTAGCTTGAGTTTCCTCAGACCTCCCATTCCAGTGACTCCCTCCCTATTCAGGGGGATTCACTCACATCTAGGCACTCAGGAACCACCTGCTGCCTTCAGCTCTCTTGCTATATGGCCTTGAAAAGCCAACAAAAACTGGCAGTTCTTTCTGTCCTGTTCCTTGGACTCTGATCTTCTCATCCTCACTCCCACCTTCTCCTCTTCTCTGTTTTTTGTTCTCAGTTTCCTAGTTGGAAAGGATTTTTTCCACATTAATTCACAAAAAGATGATAGGATCGTAGGTCTAAGGTTGGAAGGGACCTCAACAACTAACTGGTCCAACCTCCTCATTGTAAAGATGAGGAAACTGACATCCAGGGATGTTAACTGATAATATACAAACTGTTAGAAGCAGAATTTGAACCCAGACTCCCTGACTGCCAAGTCTCTGATCTTTGATATATGATATGCCATATCATATATATATAAACTATACTATACTATACTATGATATACTCCTTCCTGATGACTGATATATACATAATAATGCTTTAAGGTTTGCAAAACTTTTTACATTATCTCATTTGATCTTCTCAAGTAAATACTACAGGTAATTATTATCCCCATTTTATAGATAAGGAAACTGAGGCTCAGAAAGGTTGAGTGAACACCATGCTCAGTTGTCACTTAGGAAACATCAGAGGTAAGATTCAAACCCAGGCCTTTCTAGATTCCAGGTCTAGCACTTTATCACACTGCTGCTCCATAATCAATAATACTTTTCTTCCTCCCTCCCCCTCCTTCATCCCTTCTTCCCCCTTTTCTTCCCTACCTTACTCTCCTCCTTTCCTTCCTTCTTCTCTTCCCTATTTCCTTCCTTCTTTATTCTTCCCTTGCTACCTCCTTTCTTTCATTCGTTCCTTCCTCCCTCCTTCCTTTTATCCCTACCCCCTCTCCTCCTTCTTTTTCTCCTCCCTTATTTCTCCTCTTTCTTTCTTCCTCTCTCCCTCCTTCCTTCCCTCTCACCCTCCTTCTGTCCTTTATTTTTTCTTTCCTTACCCTTTATTTCTCCCTTCCTTGCTTTCTTTTCTTCTTTCCTTCCTTCCTTCCACATTTATTAATCCCTGCAAAGCAGTATTCTAGGCACTAGGAAAAAGGAACAGTCCATCAAGAAACTTAAGCTGCAGTAGAAGAGACCAGCTATATACAAAAAAATACTAACATGAAACACAACATGATAGGTAAGTGCATTTTCTAGGATCTATAGTTTCATAGTGTGGGCACTCCCCCACCCAAACAGATCACAATTCCACTATCACCATGATCTTCAAGATCTGCCATGGCCAAAAAAACTCATCAATGTGGTGATAAGCTTCTGACTTGACCTTAGCTAATCTGATCCTCCAATGACAGATTTATAATCCATCACAGCCAGCACTTGCAGCCTTCCCGGCTAGGTTGGACATAGTTGGGCTCCAACTGCATAGCTTTCAAATATGTAAGGTCATCTCCATACCATGACAAAGCATTGGGCAAGTCTTTAATGGAAAGACAGGTGTAGGAGAGAGGTACAAATAAAGGGTTATTCAAGGACAGAGTAAGGTAAGGAATTTCCCCCTGCAGAAACCAAGAACAACCTCAAGGAAAGAAGTTGCATCTAAATCAGGTCTTAAGAGATGAGCAGCATTTTCATAGGCAGAGATGGGGGCATTTCAGATCCGGGGAGCAGCATGAGTAAAGGTATTGCAGAGGAAAGGTCAGAGATCAGAAAACAGATGATGGATGGATGGATGGATGGGATGTGGGAAAGGTACATGCCCCAGATCTCCCACTGTGAGGCAGAGGCCAGTTAGTCAACTAGGATTTATCAAGTACCTACAATGTGTCAGACACTGCTTAAGATACAAGAAAGACAATAAACAGTTGGTGCTCTCAAGGTGCTCACCATCTGATAGAAGAGACAATATTCCCACAACCATGTGCAAACATAATATATGCAGGAGAAATCCAGGGTAGACTCAGAGGGAAGGCACTAAGGCACTTTTAAAAATTCATTCTTCCATCATCTGGGCTACATACACAAAGTTTTAAACCACAATCAATATTTGCACCAGAGAGTGCTAATAGTAAATGGGCATCAGATATCTGCTGTTACATCTGAGACTGAGATTTATTCCAGTATATGAAGAGACTCTGGGGGTGGCTAGATGGCACAGTGAGTAGAGTGCTGGCCCTGGAGTCAGGAGGACCTGAGTTCGGATCCAGCCTCAGACACTTAACACACACAAACAAAAAACCTAGCCATGTGACCTTGGGCAAGTTACTTAAACCCAATTGCCCTCCAAAAAACAAGAGAGAGAGAGAGAGAGAGAGAGAGAGAGAGAGAGAGAGAGAGAGAGAGAGACTGACTCTGTTGGAAGCCATGGGGGCTCCAATAGCTATTGGCAATACATCCTTGACCAGACAATCCCTGCCCTCAAGAGGCTTAGATTCTAATGGAGGAAGCAACACATACAGGGGAGTGGTGGCAAGAAAAGGGAGTCTTCATCCAGGGAGTCACAAGGGTTATGAGTGGAGCCATAGGGCATTGCTAAGAACTCACCTATTATCTCCGAAAAGGATGCTACCATCTCACATTAAAGAAAATGACTTTAAAAACAAAACAAAACACAATTCCTATTAATTTCCCATCAAAAGCCACTCACACCTAATCATCCTGGAATGCTAGGTCCATTTTCCAAAGGACAACATTTCCTTTTGCTGACTCTTAAAATGTGTGTGTTGGTGGGTGGGGTAGAGCAGAGTGTCCACTTGTGGTACTGGAGGGGTATCTACAGTGAAATGAAAGGGCTGATCTTATTGCAACACAGGTTTTGTAACCACTACCAGCAACTCACAAAGCCTTTTCCCAGAGCCTGTGCACAATTTTCATCATGCAGTCTAGGGGGCAAAGGGGAATGAGGAACTGTACTAATGGTGTTGGTGGTTCCATGTTTAGAAATGACAAACAAGCCAGGAGGTTAATGAAACAGAAACCCATACAGTGACTATCTCCAAGGACAACTAAGCTGACTCAGCAGGGTCTCAACCGCATAGAAACTCCAGTCCCAGAAGCCTGACACACCCACCCACCTCCAAAACCTAGTCACTGGCGAAGTACTAAGGGTTGCTGTGGCTTGAGAGCACTCACAGGGAAATACAGATCCCAGAGCCCTTTCCAGACCAAAGAAGCTCGGGGATCCTAGACACAGCCACACCCTTCCTAGGTCCGGAAGGCTTAGCTGGGTGTGAACCACTTTCCATGACTGATTAAATTTGCCTCAAGGCTATATAATAGCATCCAGGCTAATAATCACTGGAAGTACCTCTTTCCTCCTTCTTAATCTTGCATCCATCCCATGCAATGAAATCTAGCCTAGATCTAACAGCTCCCTTCTTTCTCCAACCCTGGTACTGATTTAGCTAGTGATTACTTGGTCCTCTTGGGTAGCTAGGGGGTACAGTGGATAGAATGCCAGGACCAGAGTTAGGAGGACCTGAGTTCAAATCCAGTCTCAGAAACTTACTAGCTGTTTGATCCTGGGTAAGTCACTTAACCCCGTTTGCCTCAGTTTCCTCATCTGCAAAATGAGCTGGAAAAGGAAATGACAAACCACTCCAGTATCTGTGCCAAGAAAACTGCAAATACAGTCATGAAGAGTTGAACATGACAGAAGAATGAATGCTAGGTCTGCTGTTCTCTCTGATTCAGGTACTATCACCATAATACTTAGCAATACAGACACAGCAGGTATCCTAAGTGGGGATCCAAACTTTGACTGGAAAGTGAAACTTACGTGTCCACCAAAGAACTGATTAAAATGTAATCAAGTAAATTCTTTGTCATAACGGAGAGAAGAGAAGGAATAATGTGGAGAAATTTGGGGGCAATGCAAAAACAAAAGATAAAAGAAACAAAACTATACTCAAATACAATCTCTCCCACCTTCTTTGTCACAAAGGACACTGGTGCCTGATCACTGATTGAAATGTGCAGGGCTATGTACAAGAGACTAATAATAATAAGACAGCATGTATATAGTGCTTCCAGGTTTGCAGAGTTTTACCTAACTTACCACTAATGATGATGGTGACGGTGGTGATGGTAGTGGTATTTATACAGTGACTGCTATGTACTAAGTGCTTTACAATTATTATCTTATTTGATCCTTATAACAACCCTGGGAGGGAGGGAGGTATTATAGTTGTTGTTATTTTGTTTCAGTTGTGTCCAACTCTTCATGACCCCGTTTTGGGGGTTTTCTTGGCAAACATTCTAGAGCGGTTTGCCACTTCCTTCTCTAGTTCATTTTACAGATGAGGAAACTGAGGCAGACAGAGTTAAGTGACTTACCCAGAGTCACACAGCTAGTAAGTGTCTGAGGCAGGAATTGAACTCACAAAGAGGAGTCTTTCTGATTCCAAGCCCAAAGGTCTATCCACTGCACCACCTAGCTGCCCTAGGTGTTATCACTATCCCCATTTTATGGATGAGGAAACTGAGGGTTAGAGAAATTAAGTGACTTGCCCAGGATCACAAACTAGTAAGTTTCTGAGGCTAGATTTTAATTCCAGTCTTTCTGACTCCAGGTCCAGCATTTAATCAACTGTATCAAAGAAAAGTTAAAACTCCTTCAGAAAGACTCAAGTTTCTTCCTGCTGTTTCCTGAGAATAGAAAAGGATATGGTCATAGTTCCCCAATCCAATACCTATCGCAACTATGATTGGGAGCCAAGGCTCTGCACCAAACCACCCTGTATGACAAGGAGAGAACTGCTTCTATTATTTCCTGGTGTGATTTTTAGGAGCGTCCCTCCTGCTGGTGATCTCAGTAAAGAGGAACTAAGAACAAGTTTAGCTGACACAATTCGGATAACCACTATCAGTCTGGTTCTGATATGATAGCATTGCTTTACTTGGTTTCCTGTGCTGTTATACCCTGGAGAGGGGGAGGAGGAGAGATTGCGTAGTAACACCAGACATGACCTAGATCAACTCCTACATTCCGCCATATGCCACATGAACCATTTAAGGGGAGGAAACCCAAGGTCAAGCCCACAGCACTGCTAATCCACCTTTCTCAACTTCTGTTGTTTTCTTCCCTGCAAACATTCTTCTTATTCTATACACAGTGTTCTCATACCAAGTAATTCTCTGCTCATCACTCATCCACTGACTCGTCCAACATTTTCAACATCATTATGTGCTCTTTGCATCAAGGCCTGTCTCTTTCATCTACCATATTTTGCATTCCACACTCTTAACAAGTGGCATCACAACTCTATGTCAATAAAATACAAGAAGGGACCATAGTCAAGATTGGTCTTTTCCCTACCCCATCTGATAAACTTTTTAATAAAGTTTCTTATTTAAGTTGGTATTCAAAATAAATTCTCATAATAAGTTCTTATTCTTTACCCAGACTTTTTTTTTAATTTTCAATCAATGAAAATCTGCCTTCTTATCTTATTTCCCCACACCCAACTGAGAAAGAAAGAGAAACAAAACCCTGTTATAAACATGTATAATGAAGAAAAAAAAACTAATTCTTATTTTGTATTTATTGGATTGGGCATGTACTCCAAAAATCATCTCTATACCAGGAGATAGGTGGCATGATTCATAATGAGTCCTTTAGAATTGTGGTTTGTCATTGTGCTGATCAGAGTTCTCAAGTCTTTGAAAGTTGTTTGTGTTTACAATATTGCTATTATTGCATAAATTGTTCTGTTGGTTCTTTTCACTTAACTCTGCATCAGTTCATACAAGTCTTCCCAGGTTTCTCTGAAGCCATTCCCTTGTCAATCTTACAGCACAATCGTATTCCATTACATTCATATACCATGACTTGTTCAGTCATTCTGCAATTGATGAGCACTCCCTCTATTTCTAATTCTTTGCCACTGCAAAAAAGAGCTATTATAAAATCAGGACTTTCAATACTTTAAAATATTATCATTTGAAGCTATTATTGAAAATTTAATATTGATCATCTCTATCAAGTTTAACAATGCTTTGATTATCACTATCCAGTAAGGTATAAAAAAGGAATGCATATGTTCATTAAAGGCATCCATCACTTTTGTTAGGAATGTATTGTGTAAAGTTTAAATAAAAGACCATAATTTGTTCAGTCATTCTCCTGCTGAACAAATTGTGGTTTTTCCTTTAATCACTTGGGGAATGACTGAATAAATTATGGCATATGAACATAATAGAATACTCTTATGCCATAAGAAATAATGAAAGGGATGGTTTCAGAGAAACTTGGGAAGATTTGTTTGATCTGAAGCAGAGAGAAGTGAGCAAAACCAGGAAAACAATTTATAGCATAATAACAACACTGTAAAAACAAACAACTTTGAAAGACTAATGAACTCTTATCAGTGCAATGACCAACCACAATTTCAGAGAACTGATGATGAAGCAAGTGTGCTAACAGAGAGGTGCAAGCAACAAGATTCAGAATGAGACATACATACATTGTTAGACCTGGCCAGTGTAGAAATTTATTTTCCTTGACTATGCAGACTTGCTATAAGGATTTTTGTTTTTCTTTCTTCCTTTTTATCTGTTTGGTAAGAGAGAGAATAAATGTTTCTTAATTGAAAATAAAACGAAATTTTGAAAGAAAAAAAAAAGAATTCAAATGGAAGAGAGATTTCCTAAGAATAACAGTCTTCTATATGCAAATAGATATTGCTGTGATTGAATCTAGCTTCTGAATACTATAGGACCTCTTTAATGAGATCCATGGCCATTCAAAAGAGATTGGCTTAGAAAAACACATGAGAAAACCCAAGTGAGGTGAAAAATGTGCCCTACTCACATTATGGTAATCAAGTGAATGGACAGGACAGTCCATTGAGCTGATCCATCAGTCCAAATCTCTATCCTAGACAGGCACATTAGATGCATAGTGAGATGAGTTACCCCAGAGTTGAACAGGAGCAGGGAGAAAGCCTAAAATAATTCCAAATCAATCTCTGACATCAAAGTCCATCTTTTCCACAAAATATTCTCCCAGTAAAAAAAAAAATTATATATATATATAAAGGAGCAGCTAGGTGGCGCAGTGAGTAGAGTGCTGACCCTGGAGTCAGGAGGACCTGAGTTTGGATCGGCCTCAGACACTTAACACACAAACAAAAAAACCTAGCTGTGTGACCTTGGGCAAGTTACTTAACCCCAATTGCCCTACAAAAAGCAAAAAGCAAAAAAAAATACATATATATATTCTCCCAGTGATGATGCTTGGCTCTAGTTCCTGGCACACTACAATATCCAAAGGCTCGAAATGACCCAAAGAGCAATAGAGAGATGCATAGTGATTATAAGTAAGCTACACAATATTACTAATGATGATTTATGTGCAGGATCTTCTGTAAAAAAAAATACCATCAAGGATAAATATGATTGGGAAAAGAGATGGGCTGGTCACATATTAAAACATGAAATAACATAATGACTGCCCCAGTGTTGCATTGGTATTGATGAAATGTTAAAAGACCTGTAGGAAGGTTTTGAAGAAAGTTATACTGACTCTGTGACCCATTGTTCCCAGAGCTACTTGTCAATCAGTGTTGGGGAAGGTGTCGTCCAGTCTGCAGCTTTGTACTATCTGCTATTTATCACATTATCAAGTCACCCCCTACCTGCTTATACCTGTTGAATGCCACATAGCCCTCATGTACTTGCTACCTTGGGGAGGTGTTGAGATGCAATGGTCCGTCCCCTTTACTATCAGGGACCTATCCAAATTTCTATATCTCATGAAGAAACTTATCAATAAAATCTGGCTCCATCTTGAATCCCTTTCTGATCTCTAGTGACCAGGCTATCAACATGTTGCTACCTTGATGTGCTTTTAATAAATTCCTTTTAATTCTCTTTGTCCTGAGTTTGAGTGAAAGCCCAAACAAAGAATTTTCCTTATAACAGCTTCCAACACTTTGGGTGAATCCTCTAGGGAAACATATGAAGAAGAACTACACAGGTTAAAAAAACATGGTTGGGGGGCGGCCAGGTAGCACAGCGAGTAAGAGCACCAGCTCCAGTGTCGGGATGACCTGGGGATCAAATCCGGGCTCAGATACTTAGCACCACACCCAGAAATAACTGGCCGTGTAACCTTGCGCAAGTTACTTAACCCCGATTGCTTTAAAAAAAAAAAAGGAAAACAAAACATGCTTGTGTTGGAATGTATGCCAATGGAAGGAAAATCTGCATTGATAAGATCATGGAATGAATGAAATGGAATAAGTAAGCATTTATTAAGTACCTCCTATGTGCCAGATTCTATGCTGATAACTTTACAAATACTCTTATTTGATTGTATGTCAGACACATTATAGCATCATAATACTTAAAACTATTTTTTCATTTATTCACTAATTTTTTAGTTTATTATTATAACACTAGGTGGTACAGTGGATAGAGTCCTGGATTTTGAGGAAGATTTGAGTTCAAATTTGACCTTACTAGATGTGTGGCCCTAGGCAAGTCACTTAACCTCTATCTCAGTTTTCTCATATGTTAAATGGGTTTAATAATAGCACCTACCTCCCAGGATTGTTATGAGGATCAAATGAAATAATATTTGTAAACTATGCATTTCTTAAAGCATTATATACATGCTAGCTATTTGGAGTAGCAGCAAAACCACTATGACAACAAAAAAGCTTTATCAAGTGGTTTGAAAAGGTGAAGAAAAAAGAAGAAATTCACTGGAAGTCTAGATATTGAAGATAAATATGCAAAATGACTCACAAAACACTGAGCCTAATTCTACAAAATGTCCCTTGGGACATATCTAAATTCTGAGTTGCCACTGACTTCAAAGAGATATGTACTCAATTCTGGGAAATAAGGAACAAAGGGAAAAATTAGCTCAAAACAATTTCATCTCATCCACCTACACCTAGATATGGGTAGGCAGAAACCCAGGGGATATTTGGTTTCATTGTGGAAACAGTTAGAAATATTTTGTCAATGCCCATCTTGAAGGCATTTTAGGAATTCATTATTAGACATAAGAAGAGAAGCTAAGCAGTGATTTTAGCATCAAACAATGATGCCATATAAAAAGAGATTTTTATCTATTTTAGCAAGATATGGTGGGGGAGGAAATGATAAAATCAGTGTCTAAAATATTTTGATAATTCATCTAGTTATTCTATACCTTTCCCCATTAGCACAGATAATTAAAAACTATATTTGACATTCCCTAATGAATGTGGTCAAATAATACGAATAATCAGTTCTCAAAAGAAGAATTACAAAATATTGTCAACCATATGCAAGATTGCTCCAAATCAATAATGAGAGAAGTACAACCAAATAGCATCTGAGGTTTCACTTCACACCCCCACAACTGGAAAAGATGACAAAGAGGAAAATAGTCAGTGTTGAAATAATTGTAAAAAAAATTCAGGCTAATACAGAGTTGGTGAAGCTAAGCATTGGTCCAACTGTTCTGGAAAGCAATTTGGAATTACACTAAGAAAGTGACAAAAAACGTCTATACCCTTTGACCAAGTGATATCATTGCTAGATATATGCCCCCAAAAGGCCACGGATAAAAACAAAAATTTCATAAATAATAAATATACTTGGTAGCATTTTTTTTTGCAATAACAAAGACCTGGAAAAGAATTAGATACCCAATAGATTGTGAGCTCCTTAAGGGGAAGGGTTGCCTTTCTTCGTATCTTTGTATTCCCAGAATCAAGGACACTGCCCGGCACACAGTGGGTTCTTAACACATGCTAATTGATGACTGATTGAATGACTAAATAAACATGGTACGTGAATTTAGTGGAACATCTATAAGAAATGATGAATGTGAAGACTACAGAGAAGCATGAGAAGACTTATATAAACTGATGCAAAATGAGGTAAGCAAAACTGGAAAAACAATATATAAGATGACTACAACAACGCGAATGTAAAAAACAAATTAAAAAAGGATGAAACTGAATGCTGTACAATTATAATGACTGAGCTTGTCCCTAAAGAAGAATTATCAAAATGGACAGCCCTCCCTTTTTTCCAGTGGTAAGGGGACCAGGGATGTAGAACACTGTTTTTGCTGTTGGACTTAGTTGATGTGGTGGTTAGTTTTGTAGAACTGCTTTTTTTCTCTTTGAAAAAAATGTCATGGGGCAGCTAGGTGGTGCAGTGAATAGAACACCGGCCCTGGAGTCAGGAGGACCTGAGTTCAAATCCACCTTCAGACACTTAACACTTTCTAGCTTTGTGACCTTGGGCAAGTCACTTAACCCCAATTGCCCTGTCCTCCCCCCTCCAAAAAGAAAAAAAAATGTCATTATAAAGAATGGCTCCCTAGGAGGGTAAGTGAGGAAGGATATATTGGGGAATGAAGATGATATAAAAATGAAATATAGGAATTAAATATTTAACTTTGAAAGTTTCAATCAAAATATTTATCTGACTGGTATCTCAGAATATTTGCTAAGTGAACTGCTCTTTCCATAGCCTTCAATCTAACAGGATTCCAGTAGTTAGCTACACAATTAATTTCTGTAAAGCAAATTGCTTTTCCATTAAATGCTATTATAAATTTTCTTTAAATCAGTCCCTTCACAAAAATAACCCAATGGACTGTGCTGAAATTTTGAGATAGAAGAAGTCTAATGTGGTGGCAAGGCTTGAGTGTGGCATGTATGACTTGATACCAGCAGTGTGCTGGAATCTGTGAGTCTCTCCCTAATCCATCCCAATGGTTCGCTTTTCCCATCTCCAGGGTTTCCTCACTGCTAATATTCATGCCTGAGGGTTCTAGGAAATCACAGGAATTTCTCCTATTCCTGGAATAACATTTGATCAAAGTTAAGTGATTTCATAATTACTTTAATAATAAGGACAATAGCTGGCATTTATATAGCACTTAAAGGTTCATGAAACACTTTGTGTATGTTATCTGGTTGGTACATTGAGATAGATTCTTGGACCTAGAGTCAGGAAGACCCAAAGTTTAAATCCTGCCTCAAACACTTGCCAGCTGTGTGGCTTAGCTAGCAAGTCACTTAATTAATCTACCTAAATTTCATTATCTGTCAAATGGGGATGATAATCATATCTACCTCCCAGGGTTGTTGTGAGGATAAAATAATATATTCTTTGGGAAGTACTCTGCAAACTTTAAAGTGATGCAAATGCGGTTACTATTATCTCATTTGATTCTCACAAACAATCCTGTGAGGCAGGTGCTTTTATTATGCCCATTTTACAGATGAGGAAATGAAGACTGAGAGAGGTTAAGTGACTTGCCCAAGGTCACACAGTTAGCAAGTGTCTGAGGTAGGATTTGAACTCCAATCTTCTGGACTCCACTTCTTGACTCTATTCACCAATTGTGCTGCCTAGAAGCTTCCTGAGATATAGCTCCTCTAAGCCCAGAGACTCGAATCCATTTAGTGTAGACAGTTAGCAGTACTCTCCTTATAGTTTATTTTTTTTAATCTTGCATTCCCAGTTTCCTTTCAACTGTGTTTGTCCTGTTATTTCTACCTTGAAGATTCTTTTTTTTTTGCTTTTTGGAGGGTAATTGGGGTTAAGTGACTTGCCCAAGGTCACACAGCTAGTAAGTGTTAAGTGTCTGAGGTCGAATTTGAACTCAGTTCCTCCTGACTCCATGGCTGGTGCTCTATTTACTGTGTCACCTAGCCTTCCTGAAGTTTGAAGATTCTTGGAAGTGATTTATGAGTTAAGTAACACTATCATCAGTTAATATGATATCCCCCCAAACAATAGACTATTCCTTCCTTAGTTTCCTCTTGCTCCCAATGTGACCCGATAAAGTCCCTTTTGGTGTCTTTGGCCGGTTTCATAAGTATCAATTCATTCTAGGCCTTAACTTCCTAACACTCTTTTTACAGTCTTGGCTCCTGTTCATTTTTTTTTTTTACAACTGGCGTCTGTTAGCATATGCTCCTCCTCCCACCTTTTGATGGTTATTTTAAAACTCAAGGTTATTACAGAAGTTTCTGTAATGCCACATCATAGTTTCTTCAGTTGCTTCACCCTTTTCTTCCCCATCCTGACCATTTGTGGTTTTACTATGAAACTAGTGTGTTTTAGAGCCTTCTCAACCCCCTTTCAGAGACCCCTTCTGCATGTTTGCACCAATCCTATCTCTGAGTATTTTGAAGTATGCTTTTCTAAAAGTTGAGGGTTTGTGGATGATCATACGCAGCATTTCCTTCCTTCACTAATACAAGCTCTGAGATCACAAGGTCACTTTCATTCAAGATTCCCAGTTCTTATTTGTTGGTCAGAATTCAGTTCAGAACTGGCAGCTGCCTTTGGGGCTTTGCCAACTTTCTTAAAGGGAGAAGTGTCAGTAAGGCAAGAATTTATCAGAGAATGGGCATTCACCGAACAACAGTGTCCATTCGTGGAGTGACAGGGCTAGAAAGGGGCCTTAGAGATGATCTAGTCTAACCCCCCTCACTTTACAGATGGAGAAACTAAGGGCCATGGAAGGAGGATGTGTCTTTCCCAAGATGACTCGATAATTAGAACAAAATAATCCCTATGCCCTTTCTACTATACCGCACTAAACTGTCCCTTGGATGTTCAGTTATTAGATAAACAAGACTAATCAATTCTGGGTCTCAATGGCTGAGATTTTCTCCAACTTATACTATCTTATCATTTTAAGGCAGGTGGAGAATCAGGATGATGTAATTTGTATTTCAAAAGCAGCATTTTTAGAGATAAGATAGTATAGTCTGGGGGAACCTCAACTGTTGGGACATAGAATTGATTAGTCTTGTTTTTCTAAAAACTGAACATGCAAAGGGCAGTCAGTGTGGTGTAATTAGATGGAGTAGTGGATAGAGTGCTGGTCCTGGAGTCAGGAAGACCTGAGTTCAAATATGACCTCAGATACTTATTAGCTGTGTGACCTTGGGCAGGTCACTTAACCCTATTTGCTTCAGTTTTCTCATCTGTAAAATAAGATGGAGAAGGAAATGGCAAACCACTCCAGCATCTCTGGCAGAAACACTAAATGTGGCCATGAAGAGTTAGATACAACTGAACAACAAAGATATCGGGCTGAATTCCTTTTGGGAAATTGTTCAGGGCTTTCAATGATCCCAAGTCATTCCTTAACATGAGTCTATCTTTTTAAGGGAAGAGAACAAGCATTTATTAAGTGCTTACTACATGCCAGACATTATGCTAAGCTCTTTACAAGCATCTCACTCGATCCTTACAACAACCTTGGGAGGTCAGTATTATTATCATTCTCATTTTATAATTGAGGAAACTGAGGCAGTAGAGGATAAGTGACTTGCCCAGGGTGACACAAACTGCTAAATATCTGAGGCCAGACTTAGACTCAAGTGTTCTTGACTGCAGACCCAGTACTTTATCCACTGTGCCACCTAACAGCTTTTCTTTTCTTTTTTCTTTTTTGCTTTTTGGAAGGGGGAAGGTAGGGCAATTGGGGTTAAGTGACTTGCCCAAGGTCACACAACTAGTTTTGTGTTAAGTGTCTGAGGTCAGATTTGAACTCAGGTCCTCCTGACTCCAGGGCCGGTGCTCTATTCACTGTGCCACCTAATCATCCCATCACCTAATATCTTTTCAACACAAATAATCTCCCAGTGATCACTCATGTCTGTGCTTCATGGAACATCACAGTCTTCAAGGGGACAGATATTTCTGCTGCTAGATACTGGGAATACAGAAACAAAGGTGGCGAGTGTTAGAAATCGCACTCTATCCTCACAAAAGCCGCCTATGACAGATGGTACAAATAGTATCATCCCCATTTTACCACTGAAGAAATTGAGATGCAGAGAAATCAAGTGACTTGCCTTGAGTCACAAAGCTAATAAGTAGTAAAAGCTTCATCCTGACCCTAAATGATCTGACTTCAAATATAGTGCTCTTTCTAATTGGACAGAATGCTTCACTATTTTGGCGTATCCATGATCTCACTGATGTGAGACTCCTTCAAATAATGCAGATTTCAACCCAGGCTCAGTACTAGGAGGATTCCTTTAGCCGTTTTATCATATGGATGCGAGTTGGACGCATGGACCTCTTGTTGTTGTGCAGCTGTGTCTCTCTTTGTGATCCCCGTTTGGGGTTTTCTTGGCAAAGATACTGGGGTGGTTTGCCATTTCCTTCTCCAGTTCATTTTAGAGAAGAGGAAACTGAGGCAAAGAGGGTTAAGTGACCTGTCTAAGGTCACACAGCTGGTAAGTGTCTGAGGCCTCATTTGAACAAAGGTCTTCCTGACTCCAGACCCAGTGCTCTTATCTATTGCGCCACAAAACTATAGAGCTTCCCTTCAGTGAAAATGTGCAATACCTCCTAGAATGAGACTGTTTTTGAGGCAAGCAGGTGAGAAGTCAGGCACTTGTGCTGGCATCAACAACACTGCATTTCCATAAAGCCTGTAAAGAATTGATACCATAGGGGCACAGTGAATAGAGCACTGGCCCTGGAGTCAGGAGGACCTGGGTTCAAGTCCGGCCTCAGACACTTAACACAAAAACTAGCCATGTGACCTTGGGCAAGTCACTTAACTCCAATTGCCCTCCAAAACAAACAAAAAAAAAGAATGATACCACAAAGGATTCCATTGTACTAGCAAAAAAAAAAAAATGGCAGAAATTCTCTAGGTAACCAATAGTTTTTCAAAGTGACTGAATTTAGTATTATCTATTGAACCAGAAAATCAAAGTAATACCATGAATTAATATAATCCTTGCCATTCAGAATTTGGTATGGGGAGACAAGAAAGAGACAGACAGATAGAGAGACAGAAAGACAAAGAGACAGAGAGAGATAGATAGACAGACAGAGACGGAAAGGAAGGAGGGAGGGTTAGGGAAGGGTTAGGTGTCTTTAGATTAAACAATGGAACACCTGGAATCACTAAATTCCATCTTTGCTCTGAAAATTAGGAGATGCTAGATCCTGTGACATGCTCCTTTAAGACTGATAATAAAGGAAGTTCTACCTTTGCCCTAAGATTTCTCTCTTCCCAAGACAAAGGATTGCTAAATAA
This sequence comes from Petaurus breviceps papuanus, assembly GCF_028583685.1. Taxonomy (NCBI): domain Eukaryota; kingdom Metazoa; phylum Chordata; class Mammalia; order Diprotodontia; family Petauridae; genus Petaurus; species Petaurus breviceps. The sequence goes on from NW_027187241.1 coordinate 1,806,192, forward strand.
GACAAGAATCCATCAAGGTCATAGTGTCCTGATTTTTTATGCTACAAAAACTGAGTCAAAACTATGTGACAAAGACGCCAACAACGCTGAGTGAATGCTTGGTACCAGAATTTGTCTAAGTTAGTATTTAGGTAACTGAAGGAAGATTGCACCTCGATAGACTTCTAGGGGCTGCAAAGTCTTGAAATGGGACTTTCTTTTTGCAGAGAAACCCTGACCCAGGACAGAGACCTAACACAGACCTATCTTGAAGGAAAGTCATGCAGAAAGTTTCCCATTGGAAAGTTAGGAAGGATTTTCTCCACCTCTGTTACCAAGGAGACACTGAATGTTGGAGCTGGAAAGGGCCTAAGAGACCACCTAGTGTCAGAGGTGCTTCACTTGAGGGCCATGAATTTGTTTTTAAAAAATATGTTGATAAGCATATTTTAGTACAACTGGTTTCCATTGTAATCTGGTGTATTTTAGTATATGCATTTAAAAACATTTCTCTGAGGAGGGATCCATAGACTTCACCAGACTGCCAGAGGGGTCTGATGGGAAAAAAGTTCATTAAACCCTTGATGTAGTTTGACAGATTAAGTTTAGGGTTGTGAGGAAGTAAACCCATTAATATTGCCTTTCACAGAGTAGAGCATATTTCAGTTCTAGGTTCAGGGAATAAAACATGTGGGGTTTAAAAAAAATTGTTTTGAAATCATGAAAAAAATTCCTGGTAATCATTTTTTTTTGATGTGGCAATTGGGGTTAAGTGACTTGCCCAGGGTCACACAGTTAACAAATGTCAAGTGTCTGGTCAGAGACCAGATTTGAACTCAAGTACTCCTGACTTCAGGGTTAATTCTTTATCCACCATGCCACCTAGCTGCCCCACCTTCCTGTTAATCTAAAAGGCTGATGCAGCAAAATTAAAAATTATCCCATTCCTCTCTATCTTCTGGCACCCCAGAATCTTGTCTATCTTGTACCCAGGCAAGGAGGGTCTTATTCCCACTTAGCTGTCTTCTTTTTCAACATAGGTTGAAAGCTATGTCCATTAAGGCATAGCACTCTCATTGAGGCATCCTTAAAAAAAATCAGAGGAGAAAACAGAAATGAGACCAAAAAAGAACCACAGAGAAGGTAGAGGGATTTGAAATCTATAGTCTGAATTTATTATATATTTAAAAAGAAAAGGAAGCCATACAATAGTAGAACAGAAAAAGAATGTTGTACACAAAACTGTAGAACACAAATAGTAATATAACTTTGAATGTGCCTGGTATGTTCATAGCAGCTCTCTTTGCGGTGGCAAAGAATTGGAAATTGCAGGGATCCCCATCGGTTGGGGAATGTCTGAACAAGCTGTAGTGTACAGTTGTGACGGAATGCTATTGTGCTTTAAGAAATGATGAATTCAATGATCTTAGAAAAGCATGGAAAGACTTGCACAAAATGATGAAGGGTGAAGTGAGCAGAACCAGGAGAACACTGTGTACAGTAACAGCAATATTGTTTTAAGAATGACTTTGAGTGAATGAGTGTAAGGGTTATGGGATTTAAAGATCTTCCATGCCCCATGGACGTGCTGACATAGCAGAGCAAGAGAAAGCGGAAAGTGAGAAAAAGTGAAAGCCGAGCTAACGGTCCTGCAGTTGGCGGTTGGCAGCGGTTGCGGTTGCCCTTTTTTTTTTTTTTTTTTTG